>NC_058416.1:29108353-29120047 GCF_002201575.2 Neomonachus schauinslandi | reverse complement strand
ATTATATGTTAAAAAAAAAAAAAAAAAGGAAGAAGAAGATAGCAGGAAGGGAAAAATGAAGGGGGGGAAGTCGGAGGGGGAGACAAACCATGAGAGACTATGGACTCTGAGAAACAAACTGAGGGTTCTAGAGGGGAGAGGGGAGGGGGGATGGGTTAGCCTGGTGATGGGTATTAAAGAGGGCACGTACTGAATGGAGCACTGGGTGTTATATGCAAACAATGAATCATGGAACACTACATCAAAAACTAATGATGTATGGTGATTAACATAACATAATAAAAAAATTTTAAAAATGAGAAACTTGATATTTAAAAAAGTGAAGCATTTTGTACAATGTGACACAGGTAGAATGTATCAGAACTAGGATTTAAATCTGAGAGCTCAAACTTTAAGGACCTCCTTCTTTAGATTATATCATGCTTATGAAAACAGTGGCAGAAATCTGAAAGAGGTTGTCCAGAAAGTAGTAAGATAGCCTTCCCGCATAGCCTTCCCTCAAGACCAGGTAGCAGAGAAAGTCAAGGTATGATCCATGGACCTAATCAGCCCCAATGCTATTGAAACTTGACTCCAACTGTACACTATTCAGTCAACTCTTCCTACAAGCACTCTTCTAACCCAGATCTACTTGCCCATCTATATTTGACTGTTCTGTCCTAAGTAGCATTAGGGTTGGGCTCTGAAATTAATAGTCTATGATACAAGCATAAAGGCAAATGTGCTCTCATGGTTCGTCTCCACCTCTGATTTCCCCCCTTCCGTTTGTCCCTACCATGAGAGACTATGGACTCCAGGAAACAATCTGAGGGTTTCAGAGGGATAGGGGTTGGGGGGATGGGTTAACCCAGTGATGGGTATTAAGGAGGACACACGTGTTATAATGAGCACTGGGTGTTAAACACAAATAATGAATCATGGAACACTGCATCAAAAACTAATGATATACTGTATGGTGACTAACATGACATAATTTTAAAAATAATTAAAAAGAGGCAAATGTGCTTTCCCACTTTGCTAGGTTAAGATGAAAGGAACAATTTTGCCTCCTTCAAAACTATTCTCAGGGCTTGACCTTGTGCGTGAATTCTATATATGAATAAAGCACAGTCCTCAACAGGCAGGATTTTCTTTTGTTTTGTCTTAGAATCTATGCTCTATGAACTTGGAGACTTGCATTGTATATCTAGGTAATATTTTCTAAATATTTTCTAATATTTTCCACTTTGGGACACTTAACTTTTAAGTTGTCAGCCATAGACCTCATTAGGGATTTTGAACATATCATGTATTCTAGCATGACCATAACCACAAAGCACACTGTGAGAGATGTGTCCCTGGAACAGAAAGAAAGGGGAGTTACATGTCTCCGGTATGGATAGTATGGATTCCACAGAAACAGGGGCTGAGATGATGATATCAGGGAGGATGATGATCAGAAACTAACTTTCATAAATCCATTTCTGTTACAGATCAGATATGTGAGTTCCCATGTGGTTTATTTAGCAGTAGGTAGAAAATAAGAGAACGCAAAAGTGTGTATATATGTATTGAGGACATAGCTTTCAAGGTGCAGAGTAAAAAATGTAGAAGTCTCGAAAATTAAGTATTCTCATTCTCAAATTCTTTATTTCTCCTGAAAAGTACAATAAGACTGTAAGGCATGGAAATGATAGCAGGTAGCCATGAAGTAGCAGGAAATAGCTAGCTAGTTGTCTATAACACAGGGTAAGTTTACCCAAATTTCCAAATTAAAAAAATGTAGTTCCCTAAAGGGGGGGGGGGAGTACCAATAGTGGTATTGTCACTTTTTTTGTGCTACAGAACTTCCTGGAATTATATCCTCTGGCAAAATAAAGGAAAATAGAGGTGGCTCTTCCGTAATTAATAAAATGGAATTTGCTGGTGGAGCTGATGGTTCTAGAAGAGGGTAGAGGGTTCCCATCATTCGGTTGAGAGTGGGGCAGATCAGGAGCTGTCCCTTCTCCAGCCCCCACAGGGTCATTACATTTTGGCAACTCTACAGTCTCATTCTGCCCTTTCTTCTCTGAGACTTGTCCTTTCTATTGCTCTGAACCTCCTTCTTCCTGTTCATCTGGTGTCTCTCTCTCCCCTGCCTGTTTCTCATCTCTTTCAACACTGCTTTTAGAGGTAGGAGTTCTAAGTATTGTGAAGTTTCCCCCTAAGAGCACCTAGGCTGCTCCTATGTGCTGCTAAAAAATACCCCAACCCTTCCACTCACAGTGTGTTATGGTAGAGCTGATACCCAGCTCTGCTTTTGTCCTCTCTGGCCTTATGTAGACATTTCCACCTGTGTTTTATTCTTCACCCATATGTAGAGAAAGTAATGCTTACCTTGCGTAACTTAATTTACCTTCTGGGAGTCTCAGAGAATCCAAATTTATATATGAATGCACATGTGTGTTTTTATTCATCCATTCAAATATTTATGGAGTGCTTACCACATGAAAATGATTGGAAAGTAGAAAAAATACTCTATGAATATTGTGATTCTTCAGTTTAGTATTCATCTGTGAGGGGCATGGGGGAATCTATCACACCAGCCTTTTTTTGTTTTGTCCCAACATGAAGCAAACTTCTAATAAGCAGACTGAATTTTTCACTTGTCACACATTGTGGGTACCACATTCAGAACAGAATAAGAATAATTGTTCCTTGTGTTTCCCAAACCTATGGAAAATGATAGAGTGTGAAGGAGAAATAGGTGCATAGCAATGAGTTTTCAGTGGAGGAAATGATCACTTTGTTCCTCATGGGAAAAAAAAAAGCCCTCTAATCACCACATTCCATACCATGCCATGCCAAGTCTTCTAATTCACACTGCTTACAACCCCAAGGGTGGAAATGCCTCCAGTGAATCAGTGCTTCTGAGAGTTCCATAGAGCAACTCCATCTTGAAATTGAAGGTTTGACAAAGATTTGACCAAAAAAAAAAAATACTAAGAATGATGAACATCCTTGAGTCCTCACAGTGAAGAAAGTACTTCTCCCTGCCTGCTTATATCACCACTGCAGAAGGTTGCATACATAGAGGAAACCCCAGAGCTTGCTTACTCCATATGCTTTAGTCACACTGGACACAGCTCTGTCATTTGTGACTCATTCTCATTCAGAGGCCAAATTCTCCCATCATTTGCTGGTGCTGCCAATCAATTTCCATACCCCTCTTTCAAAATCAATGGGCGAGAGAAGCATAAATATTCAAGAGAAGAAGTGAGCAAGCACCGAGGTAGTCAAGGCTACCTGTGCCTCCAAGAGGGCAATAGAAATTCCTCACAGATGAACATTTTAAACAAATTCTGCATGGAGAGAATGACCCTGCTATAGTGTTGTCTGAGACATTAGAGCTGGATACTGGGTTTGAATTACCTACTCTCAAAGAGTGGCAGTAAAGGCCTTGTTAAGCCAGAATTAAGGATATCCCACCAAATACATAGAATTTCTTCCCTGTATCCATTAAAATCAAGACAATTGGGAGTGACAAACTGTGCAGGGTAATTTAATGCAGACACTTACTGAACTAATTTATGCTGTAGACTCTGTGCAGTCAAAAGGGAGCTGTCTGGCAGGGAGGTTGGAAATATCCTGTAGTTTGGTCAGAAATTCCAAATGCCAAATCTTGACTTTGGAGATCTGCTTCCTGAGATGTTCTCATTTTTCTGAGCTTCACAATCTATGGACACTGACATGTACATACAAATATGTGAGTAAGCTTTCACTAAAATCAGAGTACATGTGGAATTAAGGTGCTGCTGACAGAACTGTTTTACTCTTTTAACAAAACTCTACCTACTTCTCCTCTCACCCTAAATTATCAAAGCATCCATGTCCCATCATGGTTCTGTGATCTGCTAGACTTGGGTTCAAATCCCTGCTCAGCCATTTGAGAGTTTCTAACGCAGGGCATATCACTTAACTTCTTGGTCAAATACGATAGTACCAGTTTCTACATCCTTCAATTTTTATGAAGATTTAATTCAGTTATACATGTAAGACAATTGGTAAAGTGACTGGCATGTAAAGACCTAATAATACCTATTGTCATTATCTCTAGTAGTAGTATTCATAATGTTGCACTTTCAGCCAGTAGTGAACTTAGGGCTATATAAACCTAAAACCTCCCATTTCCAAGGTTCTTTCTCTTCTTCTACTTTGCTACCTAAGGATAGATATCTATAAAGCATTTTAGCTAAGCAATAAAATATACTAAAGTGAAATATAGTTTTCTAGAGCAGGAAGAACAGATATATTTCCAAACAAGTATATGCAAACCAATTCTAACATTTAGGATGCATATAAATAATAGAGAATGCCTCTTGACATCAATTTTTTATCCCAAATCATCCTAAACTGTAAGTTGTGTTTGTATAGAAGAGATAAAATCTTGTCTAATTCTTTCCTGAAAGATTTTTTTCTGGAGCTCTTTATTTCAGAGGTATAAAAGTATCCAGAGTAACCAACCTTACTTAAAACTGAAACAAGTTAATTGTTCATATCTCCAGAGAAGAACAAGAACAGGAGGGTTTTCTGTGTAAAAAATGACAAATCTGACCTCTGGTGCCACAAAGATAGAGGGCTGGTGATGTAAAGAGTCACATAATTTTCAGACGACCAATTCTACAAGCAGATTCAGAAAGTTCTTGGGCCCATTCATACACATACCAGCGAGCTACCATTCATTCATCTCAACCTATAATGAATTTCAACACTATAGTCTTTTGCCAAAAAAAAAAATTCTCCTGAGATTTGTTCTATGATTTTATATTCAATGAAAGTAAATAAAGGTGGAATAACCTAGGAAGGAAAGAGAGTCTGGTTAATTGAATTTTCTGCTTTAGCAGAGGGCTAAATAGAAAACATTTTTGTTTTTAATCTTTTGTTTAAAATGTATGAGCTTGCTTTCCTCCCTTAGGAATTGTAATATTACCCAACAACTCACTTTGATTTTTTGTAAAGTGATAGAGTAGGACAAGATCATCTGTAAAGTCCTTTCAATTTTTAATATGCTGTGAATTTGACATCAATGGATAACCTAACAGGTGAGAGGGACCCCAACATATGCTCTACAGAGCCATGCTTATCATAAACAATGCTTCATAGACAGTTTGTTTAAAGTAATACCTTAACTAGGTTCCCTGCAGCTAGGATGATGGCATAATAGTGGGCAAATTTCAGACGCAGGCCAGCTGATGTGCAGAAGGTCACAAGAATCTAGGAATGCCTGGTTTGCCAGGGCATCAGAAAAGACCTCTCAGGAGAACAGCCTATATTAGAGGAGATTTCCTCTCACACTCCTGCTCTGAGGATCAGCAGAACACTTGAATGCCTTTGCTTTGACTTCAAGAAAATAGAGTGAATCCTTTGATCTGCAATTATCTAATTAGCGGGAATCTGAAACCAAGGATTATCAACCATTTGCATTTTATTTGCCGGCTAACTACCCTCTTATTCTACTGTTCACTCCATCTCAACAAAATCAGCCAAGAGGTGCCTACCTGGTCGATTAATTTCATGGCTGTTTTGATTCTGGAAGGGGATGGAGGAAGTGGAAAGATTTGGAACTGATCCCTGCTGACTCTGTGCTGAAATGCTGGATATTTACTTTGAAATCCACCATTCCTTGGATACTTGTCATGGTTCATAAAAGAGATTGACATCTCCATTATCTCTGAGGTGACTGTGTGTAATTCCTGTTAGTGTGAGCAGGACTTGCAGCAGCACAGAAATTTGAGACTCTAGTCTCTTGTCTTGCTCTAAAGAGTGATGTTGAAAACAGGCTTTCAGGTAAACTGTAAAAAGGTCAATGTATCCATCTAAAGATTTGGCAAATGGTTTTCTACCATAGATTCAGAATGTTTATGCTAGAAAGCAAGTTGGAAACAATTAACTACAATTCTCTCTACTTACACATGATGGGAGTGAGTTGTAGAGAGGGTATCACATTTTCTTAAAGCCATGGAACTAGGTATAGCGGGAAGCTGAGACTTTATCCCAGGACTCCTCATTTCTCTTCCAGTGTTCTTTATCCTCAGTGCATTATTTGACTCTTCGAGAAATTTAAGAATCTAATCACATAACTCCAAACAAAAAAGTACTGTGATGTACTGTTTCTGGAAATGTTGAAGTAACAAAGACTGGCCTTGACCTCCTACCATAAACAAATTGAAAACCAGACAAAATATATAAAACACTTGTTTTAAGAGATTGGACAGCCAGCAGTCCAGGACTGTAAATCCCAAGAGAAGAGAAACAATATAAGCCCCACTCCTCTGAAAATGCTGGTAATCAGAACAAAGCCCTATTGGCTCATGAAGTTAAAGAGATGGAGATCAATGATGAAGGAGGCTGGGGCAGCTGGAAGTTGAAGAGCAGAGTTTTAACAAGGAGGGAAATATATAGGAAAGGAAAAGTTCCAGAAATCTACACAAGGGTGCCTTGTTTGGTACTATGCTGCACATATACAGAATGAAATTTCAAACATCCAGGTGAAGAAGAAATAAAATCATATTTGTGAAATTCCCAGAGTTTACATGGAATAGAGAGATTTTGAGCACTGATGAGCTAGTTCTGTTCCATTTTTTTAATTTGTTTTTCAATCTGTGTGATTTGTATTGAAGTATGCTCAAGTTACCTAATTCTTTCCTCAACTTGGCTGGGTCTACTGATGAACTCATCAAATTATTTCTTCATTTCTACTACAATATTTTCTAATTGCAAAATTTCTCTCATAATTTTTATCTTTTGGCCAGAATTTCTCATCTATTTATGTATTTTACCCTCCTTTTCAACTAGCTCTTTTAACATGTTAGTCATTGCAGTTTTAAAGTCCCTGTTTTATAATTCCAACATGAGTCATCTCTGATTCTGGTTTTATTGATTGCTTTGTCTCTTGATAATGACTTGTTTTCACTTGATTTGTTTGTATAGCTCCTTTTTCAAAATTGAATGTAAGACATCTTATATAGGACAGGAGAGATTGAGGTAAATATTTACTCAGACATTGATATGCTTAAAGTTTCTCCAGAGATTCTTTGGACTTGGGATGTGGGCTGGATTCAATGACTCCTTTTCTCACTTCTGCTTTTTCCCCCACAGCTATGGGTCTTTACCTATGCCTGGGAGCAACACATTTTTTTGCCCTGACTCTGCAGTATCTTAAGTCTTTTGAAGGAAGCACCAGATGGTAGACCTTCATCTGTTTCCCACAATGGCAACTAATTTTCTCCTTCACACCTGCATGACTTGGTGAGTCTTTCTCTAGTCTCTTTCAGTGCCCTGAATCTTTCTCATGAATACCGGGTGAAGGTTCTTTTGAAAAGAGTCAGCAAGTGGATATAAAATCCCACATTCATCTTTAGCAATCCATTAATATTTTAACTGATTTTTTTTTTCTTACCCTCTTATATGGGGACTTCTGACTGTATTCTGCCACAGTTGGCAGAGTCGGGTGTCCTATCTATCTTAGTAGAGAGAGGGGAATGATCTATCGTTGGCTTCAAGCAGTTTATTCTTTGTTAGTGTAGCAGAAATGAAATTTCCTAGACAGTATAATAAGGCAAGAAAAAACAAAATATTTGGAAAATAAAAAATGAAACTAGCACTATTCATTTAAAATACTATTGATATGTAGATAATTTTAAATATTTTACAGACAATTATTGGTTCATGGATGTAAATTTAGCAAAGCCACTCAATATATGGTCATTGTATAAAATCAATCATCTTTCATACCAGAAACAAATTATAATAAAATAAAATTAATACAATTTATAACTACTATAAAAACTGAGTATGTAGGATTGAATTTAATAGAAGATGTCCATGGTGTTTTTTAGAGAAAAGTTACATTAATAAGGCTATTCTTATGAATTGGAAGGCTTGATATTGTCAACGACTTCAAATGATCTATAGACTCGATACAATCTCAAAATTGTACCAAATGCTTTTTATTTGTGAAAATTTAAAAGCTGATTAATAAAATACATGGGAAAATGCAGAGAACCAAAGATAGCCAATGCCATATTAAAGAAGGATGATATTGAAAGACATATATCAGACATAGGTCTTTTTAAAAAACTAATTTGGCATTAGAGCAAGACTGATAGACTAATAATGCAGAATAAAGATTCCGGAAACAAACCCATAAATACATGGTCATTTGATCTATGTTGAAGATGACACTCTAACATAAGATACAAGGAATTGTCTTTATTTTGAGATGATTTTTATTTCACATCAGTTGTAAGATATAATACAGAGAGATCCTGTACTTTCTACCAAGTTTCATCTGATGCTAAGATACTGAAAACTATTACAATATCACATTCAGGATATTGACATGAACATATTCAAGACACAGAACATTTCCATGACCACAGTAATCTCTCCTATTACCTTTTTGTAGCCACACGTACTTCCCTCCTGCCCTTACTTCTCATTCTTAACTTCTAGCAATCACTAATGTGTTCTGCACTTCTATAATTTTGTTATTTAAAGAATGTTATATAGGGACACCTGGGTGGCTCAGTCGTTGAGCGTCTGCCTTCAGCTCAGGTCATGATCCCAGACTCCTGGGATCGAGCCCCGCGTCGAGCTCCTTGCTCCGCAGGAAGCCTGCTTCTCCCTCTCCCACTCCCCCTGATTGTGTTCCCTCTCGCTCTGTCTCTCTCTGTCGAATAAAAAAAAAAAATCTTTTTTTTTTTTTTAAAGATTTATTTATTTGACAGAGAGAGAGACAGCGAGAGCAGGAACACAAGCAGGGGGAGTGAGAGAGGGAGAAGCAGGCTTCCCGCCGAGCAGGGAGCCCGATGTGGGACTCGATCCCAGGATTCCGGGATCATGACCTGAGCCGAAGGCAGACGCTTAACGACTGAGCCACCCAGGCGCCCCTAAAAAAAAAAAAATCTTAAAGGATGTTATATAAATAGAATTACACAGCATATGACCATTGGGGATTGGCTTTTTCATTCAGCATAATTTTATAGAGGTTCATCCAAGTTGTTGCATGTATCAGTAGTTTGTTCCTTTTTACTGCTGAGTAGTGTTCCATATCATGGATGAACCACAATTTGTTTAGCCAGTCACCTACTGAAAGACATCTAGATTGTTTCCAATTTTGATCTATTATGGGTAAAGTGATAGTACTTTAGATGGAGAGAAGTGTACTTAAAGTATATTTTAGAATTCTAGCCAAAAGGACTTGCTAATGCATTAACTATGGGTGCTGAGGAAAGAGGTAACAATTGTTAGTTTCTTGAGCACTTGGGAGAGGAGCTGCCTTTGATGTAGTTGATGCTGCCTCTGAGTTGTGAAGACAGAGGGAAAATAAGTTTGATAGAAAGTTCATTACACTATAATTTTCTAGATACCATTATTGCTAGCAGATATTAACTTGTTTGTTTAGTATTTGTGACAATATAAACTGAACGAGAGCAGGACCTCAGTGTTTGACACCTGGTAGGAGCTCAATGTAAATATGCAGTAAATGAGTACTGCCGGAAACAATCAAACCAGGGGACATTTAAGCCCATAGACCACTAGGTATTATCAGAGGTAGTTAATACCTACATTACACATTTATGAGGGTTAGTAGAAATATATGCAAATTTCTTGGCAGTATTTGGTACATAGTAGGCACCCTGTGAATGGAACCCAAAATGATCATTTTCACTAACATGTGCTACCTGAATAGTTTTGCCTTCTCAGCAGCACTTGTAAATGGGACAACCCAGCACCACACCAGCTACTTAAAGGGAATATTTGGTCAGAAGGGGATATTTTTGTTTTTTACTAATAACAAAATTATAATGTTATTTCATATATTTTTTTAAGATTTTATTTATTTGAGAGAAAGAAAGCATGAGCAGTGGGAGAGGCAGGGGGAGAAGCAGGTTCCCCGCTGAGCAGGGAGCCCGATGTGGGACTTGATCCCAGGACCCTGGGATCACGACCTGAGCTGAGGGCAGACGCCCAACTGACTGAGCCACCCAGGCGCCCCTATTTCATATTTATTTAACTAAACTCAAGTATGTTCACTTTTCTTCTCCTGAATTTAGTCAGACTAACAAAAACATAGGCTTATCATAATAGATATCAAAAATATTAAGTAAGCAAAAAAAAATTCACATTAAGACTAATGACTGAAAGCTGGCACTGAGATATACAACAAAGTCACAATAGTAGAGCAGCCTCCTTTCATATTGTGTGCTCAGGGCCCCACCCATTAGGCCTGGGTTGTCCATATCTGGACTGTGTTCCTTCCTTACTCCATTGACTTTCTGGATATTAGATACTGGTAACCACATTCTTTTCAGTTGCTCCACATCCATTACAAAGCAGCCCTATCCTGGATGGATGTGTTATTTATAGGCTACTCAAAGGAAGTGGGCAATTTTGAATGTTGAAGAGCATCAAAGCAGGGCTATCTATGGCTGAAGGTTTGCTAGGAGTCTGGTCTTCTGCTTCATTATAATAATGATTTATTTCCAAGCTTTCTGAATGATTCCATGCAGATCTTGGGGCAGGAACTTTATTTTTGTCATCTAGATAGAAGTCATAATTCCAAGGGCATGGTTTTTTTCCTGTCTTTGTCCTCCCTTTATCATCACCCTTTATCATCGCCCCTTCAGCTTGTTAAAGATTTGCTTTTGAAATGGAGGTCAGGGGCATGGTTAAAGCATTTGGAGAAAATCACGTTCTCCCTGCCCTAGAAAAATATAGCTCTCTAGGAGGAGGGAGCATCTCTCTGGAGACTGCATCTTTGAATTCTAGAGGGTCGCATGTTTGAAATGTTAATACAATTTTATGGATGAAAATTTTACCTGAAAAACATTTCTAAAATATGTGCCTGTCAAATATTCTTTCCCCTCAGGGATAGTCCTCCCAACACATCAAAGGCAGCTCCTCTCCCAGAGACAGCTTTCTGCAGTGGGAGAAGTGAGACCTTCCATTACAAAGATGCAAGGCTCACAGTGTTCAATTATTGTACAGTTGCAATTATCCACTTGGAGAGAGGAGACACTAAGAGAACGATCCAAAAAGCATCACTTTCTATAAAGCATTTTTTATAAAATATTTGTACTACACCTTTGTGATCTTGGAAATGCCAGTCTCTCTGGTTTAGATAGACCAAAATATATTAATTTCCACCCTATGATATAGACCCAGTCATCATAAAAATATATCTATCAAAACAGAGAGAAGCAAACCTACAGAAAATAGCCAAGTCATACTAAATAATGGTAGTAAACTAGAGTAGTAATTTTCAAACCTTAGTGGGCAGGGCATCAGTATCATTTGGACAGAAAGTTCCCAGGTGATGGATGCTAATGCTGTTGATCTAGGGACTATACACTGAAAAACACTGCCCCGGAGCGAAGACATACAGCCTGTTTCTGCTATAATTCCTGTTGTTCCTGTAGCTCTAGTGTGGTGGTTCCTGCTCTTTGTTAGTCCAGGTATTTAGCTTTTCCTAGGACTCTCACATGGCTTTTTCACTAGAATAAACTTCAATAAGTCTCTGTTGTTTCCCCCTACCCCAAACTGACTAACAACCAAAAGATGCTGAGTTCCTTTTCTTTTTTCATCACTTAGAAAATACTAGTGTGTGTGTGTGTATGTATGTGTGTATATATATATATATATATATATATATATATATATATATATATATAT
>NC_058416.1:28974458-29108343 GCF_002201575.2 Neomonachus schauinslandi | reverse complement strand
TATATATATATATATATATATATATATATATATATATATATATATATGTGCTATTATGGAGCTTATGACTCAACCCTGTTTAGGTTTTTAATCTTCTGGGAAGAGTTCTTGCTGGCTCTTTGAGAGTCTCTTTTCTCCGATCTCTGTGGGGTCAAATTCAAGTTGGAAGTAATTCAGTAGTAACAAACACATTTATGTCAAGACAATAAGAATACAGAAGGGTCAAGTAAATTTCTCTGGAGGGTTTGAGAAAAAAATCGTTCATAATCTCTGTCTTCATTCAGCCCTAAGCCTAAAAAATAGGGATTTCTCCCAATACTTCCTACCCTCTGAGGTAAGTTACTCATTCCTTTACATGGGAAGAGTCAAATTTCGAACTGCAGAGATGAGAGCTTGAGGCTGATAATCAATGTTCTGCATTTCTCCATGGGACTGTATCAATTGTCAGAGGTTGTGGATCTTGAGTTCTGCTTGTGTTTGGGGGCAGGGGCAGCAAGAAGCTCCCTGACTCTGCAGAGTCACCTTTCCCTCCTATGACTCCTAATACCTAGACTAGGAGCGTGAGGTGGGAAAAAGTAGGACACTCACATGTGAACTCAGCTCAAACCATGCTCTGCAATCTGGTTTTATAAACAAAGACTCTATAATCACTGTGTCCTTTTTGCTGGTGCATATGTCTCAATTTCTTCTAGGTACAGAAGGAAAGAATAATCTTACTAAAAAATCCCATCTGAGAGATGTGGGCAGACTATTGCACTGGTGGAACTTGGGCTGGGAAGTACTGAGAGTTAAACTAGAAAGAAGCCATGCTGAGAGGTAGCTTGAGTCCAAGCACATAGGTTCAAGTAAGGAAAAATGGACAAGCACAAGTTAGATAATATGAGTGGTACCAGACTCAGGATTGGAAATCCAGTCTTGGTATCCACGGGGTGGGAGCTCAGTCCTGGCAACAAACGCAGGAGCTGTCTGAGAAACATGAATTTTGAAAGGGGGTGAAAGAATTGTGGTTAAGGCTAAAGCTTAAGACAGCAGAAATCTTTTTTTTTTTTTTTAAAGATTTTATTTATTTATTTGACAGAGAGAGATAACGAGAGTAGGAATACAAGCAGGGGGAGTGGCAGAGAGAGAAGCAGGCTTCCCGCAGAGCAGGGAGCCCAATGCAGGGCTCGATCCCAGGACCCCGGGATCATGACCCAAACTGAAGGCAGATGCTTAACGACTGAGCCACCCAGGCGCCCCAAGACAGCAGAAATCTTAAGTGGCAGCCTAGAGGTGTGGGGAACAAGGTGGGTGGAAAAGAGGCAAGACTTAAGACTGAAGTCCACAAGACCATTTGTTTTCCTGCTGTTCCATAGTGGCTTAAATTTGGTTTCATATTTTCAATGATTTCTCTTTCTTAGCACCAATTTTTTGGTTCTCTTTTCATTTTATTTCTTTTCTTTTTTTTTAATTTTATTTTATTATGTTATGTTAATCACCATACATTACATCATTAGTTTTTGATGTAGTGTTCCATGATTTTCTTTCTTTTCGTTGGGTGTTTGTTTTAAGATAGAGCAAGAGTTGACTTCCAGGTTCTAACACATTGGTAAAAGCTATAGTTTATAGTTGTAGTTGTAGCTTTTTTTTAAAAATCTCATAGAGCTAGACCAAAAGTGGGGTTTTTTTTTTAAATATAATTTGTGTGTTTGCTTATTTTATGTGTATGAGTGAGAGTGAAAGTAGAAAAGCAATATTTTCCTAAAACAACCTAAGGGAAAAAATCACTGGATACAAATTATTGATCACATGCCCCCCTAGTGGGCTTGTTATCCAATTGACAGTTTGTCCAAGATCACAAATTAATGCTGTATCTTCTAGGAGAAATATGATACTCATTCAGTGTTGAGTAAATCCATATATTAAAGCCAAACATTGATAAATAATGTAGGCCAATAACCCCCAAAAAGGCATATTTCCATATTTCCTGGAAGGGTGACAGCATGCTACTATTTTTAATGGCTCTCACTATTGCCATCTCATATGTGTGAATGATGTTTCAGTGGTTAAGGTTCTGATTTATTAATTAGAATGCAGTTTTCAGTGTGCTAATGTTACCCTGAGTTGAATGATAAGCACATATTTTAAATATGA
Source organism: Neomonachus schauinslandi (assembly GCF_002201575.2). Taxonomy (NCBI): domain Eukaryota; kingdom Metazoa; phylum Chordata; class Mammalia; order Carnivora; family Phocidae; genus Neomonachus; species Neomonachus schauinslandi. Next base: position 29,106,210 of record NC_058416.1, on the reverse strand, counting down.
GGTTTGGCAATTGCACAATATTTTAAGTTGAATTGGAATATGTAAAGGATGAAAATCTCTCAAAGGTATAGAGGATTCAGATCATTTCCCTGTGTACTGGCAATTTAAAAACAAAATTAGCATTTGTTTTATCAAGAATGAAACAGAACAGGGTATTACTGTAAATGCAACTTGTTTTTATTTCTTTGCTTAGAGAACTTTTCCCTCTCTTCTGTCCCCCTCCACCCAACTAAAACTCAGATATTTTGAAACATGTTACTTCTCTGTGTTCTGTCTCTGCAAGAGCAGCATGCAAGGGTGTTCTCTACATAAACAAATAACTCTCTTATCTGTCTTAGATTCTAAGGGAAACCTGCTTTCTAATTCCTTCTTAATTAATGATCTTTTTTCCCCTAGAAAAGTCCTCCATACAGGCTACAAAGGCATCCGTTTTAATTGTGCATGCATGCGTGCATGCGTGTGTGTGTGTGTGTGAGTCCATAGTTATTTCAAGTCCAAAGGTTCTAGCCATCTTCCATTTGTTTTTCATGGTTCCCCAAAGTCTAACATGAGTCCTCAATTTGGTGACATAATACATTCAAAAATGGGAAAAGCCTATAACATAGGGGTTGGCCCTGTTCCCAGGCACTAGCTTCTAATGGAGTGCTTAAGTATGTGAATGGATTAGTTGCTCATTGGTTGTCCTTGAATTGTTTGTACAATGGAAAACATGATACCATATGATGTCAATATGGCATAAAAGATGAGAATAGATTACTTTGTAATGTTTAGGTTTTAGTTTTTCTTTTCTTGCCTTTTAAGTTCTGACCAAAAGACAGTAAGAAACATGAGATTGGTCAAAAGTAGGAACTTCCTAACCCTGCAGATTTGTAATGATTGGAATTGTGAAAACAAAGGTAACAATTTCGGGGTGCCTGGGTGGCTCAGTCGTTAAGCATCTGCCTTTGGCTCAGGTCATGATCCCAGGGTCCTGGGATCGAGTCCCACATCGGGTTCCCTCCTCGGCGGGAAGCCTGCTCTCCCTCTCCCACTCCCGCTGCTTGTGTTCCTGCTCTCGCTATCTCTGTCTCTGTCAAATAAATAAATAAAATCTTTAAAAAAAAAAAAAAGGTAACAATTCCTCCTGTGTCCATCCACACTGTGGGACAGTTGAAGAGCTCTTCTGTCCCAAGCATGGAGAAAGCCTTGATGCTTCCTTGGGAGTTCCTTTTGTACTTTTCCTGTCAGTGTAATTAAAACATGCCTCAGTTCCCACTCATGTGGAGGTTAGAATGCAGAACACCAACCACCTGACACTGGACATGTTCTATGAGGGGAGCTCAAAAGGTCTCTCACCAAGCCAGTCTTAAAGCCACTCCTGCATCACTCCACCAGCTAACAACCACTCTCGGATAAAAGAAAGGCAGGTGATTTAAAGCAGCCACTCATTGCTGCTATTGTATCTTTGGTCTGGGTCACCTGTAAAGAGGTGTTCAGACATCTGTACCTGAGAATCACCCAAGACCAGTTCAGTGTCCTTCTCATTATAGTCATGAAGGTTTCTGAGGATAATCCTGGGTTACCAATGGAAACTAAGATGTTCTTAGTATTTTCTATGTAAGGTGTCAGAAGTATATATTACTCCATTCAACAATGAATCATGGAACACCACATCAAAAAATAATGATGTAGGGCGCCTGGGTGGCTCAGTTGGTTAAGCGACTGCCTTCAGCTCAGGTCATGGTCCTGGTGTCCCGGGATCGAGTCCCGCATCGGGCTCCCTGCTCAGCGGGGAGTCTGCTTCTCCCTCTGACCCTCCTCCCTCTCGTGCTCTCTGTCTCTCATTCTCTCTCACAAATAAATAAATAAAATCTTTAAAAAAAAAATAATGATGTAACGTATGGTGATTAACAGAACATAATTTTAAAAAAGAAAAAAAAGAAGTATATATTACTGTTTTCAATAATGTTAAATTTTTAAACAAGCTCCTGTGCTTGAGTGAACAATTCCTATCTATTTTGTACCAAGTATACTTTAGGATTTAGTACATTTTATTTAAAGGTAGGTGTGTAATATGTATATATAATCTGTTTCACGTGTACACATACAGACACACAAAATTCAAATGTGTTTCTTGCCTTTAATCCCAAGGTTCCCACTTTGGTGCTTTGAAGAATCTGGGGAGTGAATGCTTATGCCTGGCTCTTTGCTTTTGTAATAATCAAGGCTCCAGTCTCCAAAATCTGAATATGCACTATTCTCAGTTTTCTCTAACCTCCAAGCTGCCTTTCTTCTGGCTGCTCTATCTATACCCTACATATTCACAAAATTTAGGAAGTATCACTGCTCAAGACTTCTGTCTTTGCATTGACAAGATGATGAAGGGCTGGGTCAGAATATTCTTTTTAGTAGAGAATCAGAAAACACCTATTTCCCTTTAGATTTCAGGGCAGGACAAACAAAAATGGGGAAAAGGGCAGTGACACCCAGGTCATCCATGTCCACTTACTGCCTCCATTTGTGAAATGGTAGTTCTCTGGGTGTGACAGGCACTTATTTGTGTCCCTGCCACCAACGTCAGAGGTTATGGTGCTTGAGAGAGACTATAATCTTTGAAGATTATAACTAAATTATTATTTGTATTGCTTCTATTATATTTGTGTATTATCTATAGCTTATTATGCTGAAGAGCTCCCTCTTATCTCCTTGTTCCCAAGGCTTTTTTCCTCATTTCCCCTAATGCCCTAACCTTTTATAACTGCTTAGCTAAACCTTTCCCCATCTTTAATGGTTGATGACAATTTCAATTTCTTCTACTGAGACTCTGCTGGTCACTATAGACTTCATTAAAATTTGAAATACTATTTTACTTACATCTTTTATCAAGCTTGCTCACATTACATTGTTCATTGTGTATTTGTCCCAGCTCTGGAATGAGATTGTAAGCAAGGTTAATATAGCATACTATTTTACTTCCTTCATCATCATAACTCTATAGCAGAGTTATAAGAGTGTGTCTGCATTGAACCAAACCAAACCCTATATGTGCATGGGAATATAGGATTTGTGACTAGGGAGGAGAAATAGAATCAAAGACTTCCATTAATACATTAAATGTTTAGATTATATAAATAAAACTCTCTTGTGGTCACTCATTACAGACATAGTACACACTGAAAATATTTATTAACAAATGATCAAATACCATTGAGTGCCAAAATATATGGCACAGACATTCAGTCATCTAAGCTCTCCAAAAACTGAGGCTGCTAAAGAAGCCATTCAACTGAAAGAGGAAGCTTAAACCTAAGGACTAGAAGATAGTTTCTTTGGGTTGATATGTAAATGGGCAACACCTTGCAGGACAGGTGTTTGCCTTAGGGATTCTCAAAAGCTCTTGTCCGTAACTGTTCAAGTGAGGCACTATTTTGGGTTGTGTTGGAAGTCTTAAGATAGCAGAGGGTAGTACTGAATACAAGTTGCTGGAAGAAAACAGTTTCCACGTTCTTTTTTGCTCTGATTTCCCTTGCTTCACAGAAGGGGAAGGAATTATAACAGCTATGCACTTGGGTATTTGAGATAATCTGACTCCTGCTTAACCATATCCACAAATTACTCTATGTGATTAAAAAATAGAAATAGACATTGAATGCTTTATATCTGGTGAAAGAGATAAAGAAAGCACAGCATCTATCCTCTAAAGGATTTCCAGCTTTTAACAGAGGCCCCAAGGCAAATAATAAATTAAAAGCAGTACACATGCATACTCACACAGAGATATAGGTAGGTATGGATAGAACTAGAAAAGATAGACACAAGGGAAGAATAGTTAACTATTAGAGAACGTTACACATGGGAGTGATGTGTAGGCTGTGCTATGTGGAATAAATAGATAATAAGGTAGACATTATTGAGAAGAGCAAGTATGAAGGCATTTGTTCACTTGACAAAATTTTATTGAGCACATGCTGTATGTCAGAAACTTGCCTTTGTACTGGGGATATAACAGTGTGAACAAAACAAGGTCATTAGCTATATGAAGTACACATTCTGGTGGGAAAGAAAGAAAAAATAAACACAAATATATTTTATGCCAGGGATAACAGTGGTGTCAGCAAAGGTCTATGATAAGATGTCTCTAGAGCAGGTAGTGGGAGTGAGCCAACTGGGGTATATAGAAGAAGAACCTACTAGTCAGAGGCCCAAAGGTAAACCTATCAGTTATTCATTTTTTTAACCAGAAAAATAATATAATTACACTGTAACTAAATAGTAAAAATTTCAACTTAATAATTATGACTTACATAAGTATCTCTAGGTAAATCATGTCTTCTCATTTTATATCTTCATAAATATTCAAATAAACACATTACAGTATATCCATGTGTAGAGAAAAATAATCAAAACTGAATTCATTAATAACAAGATCAGTGATGTGTTTATGTGCAATACTAGAAATGATGCACACATCCAACACACACAACAATGCAGTAATAATATCTTTTTTATTGAAGTATAGTAGATGCACAATATTATGTTTGCTTTAGGTGTACAACATACTGATTCAGCTTTTATATACATTATGAAGTAATCACCACCATAAATGTAGCTACCATCTGTCACCACACAAAGTAGTTACAATATTATTAACTATTTTTCTTATGCTGTACCTTGCATCCCCGTGTCTCCTTTTATAACTGGAAGTTTGTGTCTTTTAATCCCCTCACCCACCTTGCCTCTAGCAACCACCAGATTATTTTCTATATCTATGAGTCTGTTTCTGTTTGTTTTGTTCATTTGTTATGTTTTTTTAGATACTACATATGTGAAATTATATGGTGTTTATCTTTTACTGTCCGACTTAGTAAAATAAACCCTAGGTCCATTCATGTTGTCCCAAATGGCAAGATTTTGGGTTTTTTTATGGCTGACTAATGTTTTGTCATATGTTTGTTATTTACACACACACACACACACACACACACACACACACACACACACACACTTGATACATGTATACCACATCTTCTTTATCCATCCATCAATGGACACTTAAGATACTTCCATATTGCGTTTATTGTAAATAATGCTGCAATAAACAGAGGTTCATATATCTTTTCAAATTAGTGTTTTTGTTTTCTTTGGATAAACACCCAAAAATGGAAAAGCTAGATTGTATGGTTAGTTCTATTTTTAAGTTTGTGAGGAACCTCCACACTCTTTTCCACAGTGGCTGCACCAATTTACATTCCAGGCAACAGTGCACGAGGGGCCCTTTTTCTCCATTTCCCTGTCAACATTTGTTATTTCTTGTCTTTTTAATACTAGTCATTCTGACTGGTGTGAGGTAATATCTGTTTGTGGTTTTGATTTGCATTTCCCTGATGATTAGTGATGTTGAGCATGTTTTCAGTCCATTGGCCATCTGTATGTTTTCTTTGGAGAAATGTTTATTCAGATTTTCTGCCCATTTTTTTTTTAAAAGATTTTGTTCATTTGAGAGAGAGAGTAAGTGAGAGAAAGCACAAGCCAGGGGGAGAGGCAAAGGGAGAAGCAGACTTCCTGCTGAGTAGGGAGCCCAACTTAGAGTTCAATCCCAGGACCCTGGGATCATGACCTGAGCAGAAGGCAGACGCTTAACCAACTGAGCCACCCAGGGGCCCCATCTGCCCATTTTTTTAAAAAGGATAATTTTTTTTTTATACTGAGTTATGTGACTTCTTTATATAATTTGGAAATTAACTCCTTATTGGTTGTATCATTTGCAAATATCTTCTCCCCTTCATTAGATTGTCTTTTCATTTTGATGATGGTTTCCTTAACTATGAAAAAGGTTTTTTTTTTTTTTTTTTCAGTTTCATGCAGTCCTATTTGTTTACTTTTGCTTGTGTTGCCCTTGCTTGAGGAAATAGATCCAAAAAATATTGCTAAGACTGATGACCAACAGCTCTTACCTATCTTCTAGAAGTTTTATGGTTTCTGATCTTACATTTAAGTCTAATCCATTTGGAGTTTATTTTGTAGATGGTGTAAGAAAATAATCCAGTTTCATTCTTTTGCATGTAGTTGTCCAGTTTTTCCAACACCATTTATTAAAGAGACTGTCTTGTCCCCATTGTATAGTCTTGCTTCATTTGATCATCTAAGCGTGGGTTTTTTTTCTGGTCTCTACTCAGTTCCATTGATCTATGTGTCTATTTTTGTGTTAGTGCCATACTGTTTTGATTATTATAACTTCATAGTATAGTTTGAAATCAGGGCGCATGATACCTCCAGCTTTGTTCTTTAAGATTGCTTTGTCTATTCAGGGTTTTTGTGGTTCCATACAAATTTTAGGATTATTTGTTTTCATTTTGTGAAAAATGCTATTGGTATTTTGGCAGGGATTGCACTGAATCTGTACATTGTTTTGGGTACTCTGGACATTTAAACAATGTTAACATTTCCAATCCATGAGCATGGTATACCTTTCCATTTATTTGTATCATCTTCAATTTCTTTCAGTAATGTTTTATAGTTTTCAGAGCACAAGTCTTTTACCTCCATGGTTAAATTTATTCCTAAGTATTTTATTCTCTTTGATGCAGTTGTGAATGGGATTACTGTCTTAATTTCTCTTTCTGATAGTTCATTATTTGTGTATAAAATGCAACACATTTATGTATATTAATTTTATATCCTGCAACTTTACTGAATTAATTTATTCTAATATTTTTGGTGCATTCTTCAAGTTTTTCTATATATAATATGTCATCTGCAAATAGAGTTTTTCTTCTTTTCCAATTTGGATCTTTTTTTTTTCTTCCTAATCTGATTGCCACTACTATAACATCTAATACTATCTTAAATAAAATTGGTGAGAGTAGGCAACATTGTTTCTGATCTAAGAGGAGAAGCTATCAGATTTTTACTATTGAGTATGATGTTAGCTGTGGGTTTTTCATATATGGTCTTAATTATGTTGAAGTTTCTTTCCTCTATAACCACTTTGTTGAGAGTTCTTGGAAGTTGAATTTTATCATATGCTTTTTCTACATCTATTGAGATGATCATATGATTTTTATTTGTCTTTCACATCTTTTTATCATGTTAATTGATTTACAGATATTAAATCATCCCTGCATCCCAAATGAATCCTATTTGATTATAATATATGATCCTTTTAAAGCATTGTTGAATTTGGTTTGCAAATATTTTGTTGAGAATTTTTTCTTCTATGTTTATCAGGAATATTGGCCTGTAGTTTTTGTTTATGCCTAGTGTCTTTTTCTGGTTTTGTTATCAGGGTAATGTTGGCCTCATAAAATGAGTTTGGAAGCATTCCTTCCTCTTCTATTTTTTTGGAATATTTTGAGAAGGATAGGTATTAACTTTTCTGTTTGTTTCTATGTGTTAGGTCAATCAGTTATTGGTTTCCTGGTCTTGAAGGATTTTCTTATGCAGAAGGTGTTCTGTGGGGCCTAGTAGTGCAAACTTCTCTAGTCACTTGTGCCAGGTGCCTCATGGATGTCCCCTGCAGGACAGGTGCATCCTTCCATTATGTCTGGGCCATCATCTGTGCAGACTCACTGGTGTGCAGGGCTGCTCCCATGTGGCTGTCAATGAGGACTGGCCATGACTGCTATGGGTGCACTGGTGAGTGGGGCCAGCCCCACTCATCTGGCTGAGAAGGCTGGCTATTGTATCTATAAACATGCTGGTGGGTGGGGCAGGCCTCTGATGTGGCTGGCTGTGAGGTCTACTGTGACTGTTATAGGTACTCTAGTGTTTGAGGCTGGCCCCCTATGGTGGGTCCCTCTTGGAGGGGTACTGGTGCCAGCTGAGGCTGCCTAATGCATGTGGCAGGGCAGGGTGATACTTGGGAAGGATACCTGGCTGGGGCAGCTGGGTTGGGTGGGGTGAATTCACAGGGGAGCACTTTGGCAGTGTGAGTGGTGCTCATAAGGTAGATGGAGACTGTCAGAAATGGCCCCACCAGCACTAGACCACTAGGTAAGAAAAGAGGAACAAAAACTGCACCAGCCAGTATCTCTGTTCCCTAAGAAAGTTTCTACAGATCCCTGCCCCTCTGGACATGCCCTAAAATTAGTCAATAAATCTCTTTCATGTTTGGCCCAGGCACTTTTCAAACTGCTATCTCTGTTGGGTCTCAGAGCAGGTGGGTTTGTGTGCAGGACCTTTAAAAGTAGACTCTCAGGGCACCTGGGTGGCTCAGTTGGTTAAGCCACTGCCTTCGGCTCAGGTCATGATCCTGGAGTCCCGGGATCAAGTCCCGCATTGGGCTCCCTGCTCGGCGGGGAGTCTGCTTCTCCCTCTGACCCTCCCCCTTCTCATGCTCTCTCTCTCTATCTCATTCGCTCTCTCAAATAAATAAATAAAATCTTTAAAAAAAAAAAAGTAGACTCTCAGTTTCCTATAGCCCTCTGGATCTTCTGGAGTTAAGCCCCATTGATTTTTAAAGCCAGGTGTTATGGGGCCTTATCTTCTCCATGAAGGTCCCCAGGGTGGGTGTGCCCAAGGTGAGACTTGAACTCTTTGCCCCTCCGAGAGGACCTCCATGTTTGTAATATCTTCTAACTGTGGGTTACCACAGTGGATGTGGGTTCTGACTAGACTGTGTTTTGCCTTGATGAGGCCTTTTTTAAAATACCCTTACTTGTGTAAGATTGGTTCTGCTAAGTTTTCAGTTCATTCTCAGAGACAGTTTTTTTTTTTTCCTTCAAATTTTTATTTAAGTTCTAATTAGTTAACATATAGTATAGTGATAGTTTCAGGGGTAGAATTTAGTGATTTATCATTTACATACAACACCCAGTGCTCATCACACCAAGTACCCTCCCTAATACCCATCACCCATTTAGCTCATCCTCCACCACTTCCCTCCATCAACCCTCAGTTTGTTCTCTGCTTCCCTCTCTCTCTTTTTTCCCTTCTCCTATGTTCATCTGTTTTGTTCCTTAAATTCCACATGTGAGTGAAATCATATGGTATTTGTCTTTCACTTAGCATAATACACTCTAGCTCCATCCACGTCATTGCAAATGGCAAGATTTCATTCTTTTTAATGGCTGAGTAGTATTCCATTATACACATATACACATTATACCACATTCCATTATATAAATACATATATGCCGCACCTTCTTTATCCATTCATCAGTCAATGGATCAGAGACAGTTGTTCTATGTGTAGTTGTAGATTTTGGTGTGTCTGTGGGAAGAGGCAAGCTCAGGATTTTCCTACTCTGCCATCTTAATCCCCCTCCCTATAGTCATTTTCAAGGAACAGCAAATGAGCAGGAGAGTGATTGGAGATGAGGTCAGGATGGTAGCCAGGGGCAAGTTCTTATAGCACAGTTTAGACCTTTGTAAGAACACTTGCTCTATGGTGAGATAAATGGGAAAATGTGAGATTTAGGCAGATGTAGGACATGCTATAAATTATATTTAAACTGATCTCTCTTATTGTTAATCTGAGTTGAGGCTGTGGCAGAGGTCAAAGTATAATGAGGAGTTCAATTAGGGAAGGAAATTCAAAAGAGTATGGTGTGTCAGGAAAAACACAAGTAGGTCAATATTTCTAGACCCTAAAAATTACTGGGACAAAGGCAATGAGGGAAGAAGAACCATTGAAAGTCTTGATTTTGATGAATGTTGGCTGCTCTGCTGCAGAATTTGGACTTCCTTAAGCAATGGCGATCACATACAGATTTTTAAGACAGGATATGATATGCTTCTATGGACACTTTGAAACATGACAGGGACATCTTTGTGTTGGATGTATCAATATTGGAGACAGAGATCAGTTAGAAAGTGAATGCAGTAATCTAGAAAAATGATAAGGGACTAAATGAGTTAGAGAAGTAGCAATGTGGAAGAAGAATCAAGGACTAACTTTAGACTTTTTTTAAAAATTTGAATTTTATGATTTAGCTATTGATTAAAAGAGTTAAAGAGAGGGGAATTCCATTTAGGAGTTACCTTAGAGGTATCTCTTCTGACATCTCTGTACCCTGCACTTGAGCTTCAAGATTTGTATGTGTTTAAGAGACCAATGATTTTTGCATTCTTTTAGAGTAAATTCATGTCCCTGGGGTTCATCAGCAGCTAATATAGAGTGAAAACCACTGTACCTATTAGAAGTAGTTATGCAGAAGAAAAAAGCTAGAATGCTTGCTTACATATACAGGAAGCTTTCTGCCTTTACCTTAACTTTTCAAATCTTAATACAGGCCTGTTCTGATTATTTTCTGTCACATTTTAAAGCCAGCCTGGCATTACCCCTCCAGTTAGTTTCCTATTCTATGTAGATGTTTCTCCTATAATCCTTTGGTTTGATGTATGAAGACACAGTTATTACTGCAGCGGGCTTTACTCACACCCCTTCCATCATAGTTATAGCTGCAACCTAACAGGAACTTCACTGGAAATGAATGTTAGAAATCATAATGGCATTTTGTTTCATGCAGTTTTATTTAGGGAAATGCTATTTGGGACATAAAACAAGGGGCTGCCCTAGAAAGAAATAAACAACTGAGCCCCATAATGTCATGATTTGGTGTCAAGAATATTGTTTCCTGGGAAGATTCTGATGATGCTTCTATTTTATATTTCATTCCATCTTCTTTAATTTTGTTTAAAAATTAATTTACAGCCTTCATTACCAAGTTAAAGATTACTAGGGTGATTAAAGTCTTCTATTTTATGTGTAAACAGAAGGAATCCTTATTATAGCATAAGAAATGATGCCAAAAGGATGGCATCCTTTTTTTTCCCCCTCAATTGAAGTAATTTCAATTCAATGCATATTTACAGAGCATCTTCCATTTGTAAGACATGAATGGTCACTTTATAGATGCAAGGACTGATGAGCCACAGTTCCTTTAAATATTTTACAACTGAGATGAAACTTTACAAAATATAATGGGAAGGGAGATGCATCAAGTACCATGAGATACAAAATGTTGTGAATAGGAAGGAGCAAGAAAGTGATCACTTCTAGTTGCACAAATTGGAAAGTGGATGTCAGTGTCACATAGGAATCAGTGATTGGCTCATGGTGTGCATTGTTAGTGGCTAAAGATGAAGATCAAAAGACTGATGAGTTGGGCGCCTGGGTGGCTCAGTTGGTTGAGCGACTGCCTTCGGCTCAGGTCATGATCCTGGAGTCCCGGGATCGAGTCCCGCATCGGGCTCCCTGCTCGGCGGGGAGTCTGCTTCTCCCTCTGATCCTCCTCCCTCTCATGCTGTCTCTCATTCTCTCTGTCTCAAATAAATAAATAAAATCTTTAAAAAAAAAAAAAAAAAAAAAAAAAAAAAAAAAAAAAAGACTGATGAGTTGAAATTATGGAATCTGAGTCCTGAAACATTTAGCAAATGGATTAAAGGAATTCCAAATAGTAAGAACCAGAGGTATAAAATACAAAAATGTGACCACCGCATATTTGAGGACTGAAGGATGGTGAAGAAGGCAATGGATTCAAAGTGTGGAAAAGGGTCATGGTATTGTATGGTTCTGGAGAGGCCAGGACCACACTTAGCAAGATATTTTATATCCTCCCAAAGACTGTGTATTTTATCAGTGATGGGAGCCATTGAATGCTTTAGAGTGTAGACTGGGGGTATGGGGGGGTGTTTCAGGACAGAAGGTGGTGAAGAGATCAGGCTAGTGATAAATGACTGGTAAGAGATGATGGGCCTTTTATAGTAGTGGCTATACAGAAGATCAAAGGTAGTACTTTAGAGCTATTTCAGGAGTAGAATTAATAAGGTTCAGTAATTGCCTGGATACAGAAACCAAGGGTGAAAATGGACTTGAAGAGGATGGAGTCTATGGTTAGAAATTAGCAGTTGTTACTATTTAGGAGAGAAAATCCACTCTCAGTGAACTAAAGCCCATTCATTTGATTGGGTGATTCATAAAATAGCTGCTCTCATGCATTTTAATACATTTGCAAGTGGGTATTTTAAAGAAACAATTCGAAGATATCTTAAGGCATATTTTCTCTTTATTCTGCCTCAAAATGTGCCATCAATGATGACAGGCTTTTAACCTTCTTTCTTCCTTTAGTGGCTTAATAAGGTTTGCTGATGGGGTGAAATTTATTTGCCTATCAACCTTATATCTCCAAAGCATTTCTTCCAGAAAGATAGACCAGAAACTCTTCTAAATAATAACAAAAATTATTGGCCCCATGGATATTGAGATTCCAGGTCTTTGAGTGCTAAATTGCAAAATCACCGCTATAATCATCTGTTAGTGGCACTCTATAGTCAGTGTATTCATTAGATCGTTCTTGAGCAGCTCTGATTAATCAAAAAAGACATTGATTCCAATTCATCTCTGCTCATATGATTTAGGTTTAGTTGTATATTTTAATTAGTTGGTACTAATGCAAGGTTTTAAAAGTTCCTCTAGCTGATAAAGGAATTCTAATTTCTAATAGCACATGCAGTGGAAATAAAAATCAACCTCTATATTTATATAGCATCCTCACTTTTTTTTTGTAAGAGAAAGTAATTTTCCCTAGTAGATTAGATTTTTCAGATGAATAAATTCCTCTCAATATGTATCAAGAGCAACCTCCAATGCCATGGGATTCCTATTTGTTTCACTTATTAACTAATTGTGATTCCCTTAGTCTAAAGGTTCCTGCTCTTCTCTAAAAGATTGGCTTATTCTCAGGAACGTGATTACTCACAATGAACCCCTCCCTCTACATGTTCAAGGTAGCTCCCTTGTTAGACCAAAATTACATCTTAACAGTCCTTAGTACTTTAGAATTTATAAAGCACTTTGATATATCTTGTCTCAATGTTATTCTCTTAATATTCTCTCAACCCTATGATACAAAGCAAGTGTCTATTACAGGAAAAGCATCTTTCTCAATAGGCTACTGAGGCAAAGAGCAATTTGAAAATTGAGGCCCTTTTATGAACAATATTGATTCAGAATAGAAAAAGCCTTTGGTGTATGACTGTAAGGGAGAAATAAAAATCTATTTGACAGTAGGTCACATAGAGAATTAGGGAATGGGTCCTGAGTATTATCATTTGGGTTCAAATTCTGGTTCAGCCACTTACCAATTGTACATCTTCTCAAGACCTCCATTTCCTCAACAGTATAATCGTAGAATAACTGGATAGATATATAAAGCACGTAGAACAATGTTTCACACTCAATTTTACAGTTCTCCCAGCCCCAGGGGGCCTTTGGTAATTGCCAAATGTATAGGTGTTCACAAAGAAGCTTTGTTATATTGTCACAGTTCCTTCAAAACTAGTTCCTTGATAGCTCTGTCCTCACCAACTAATCCTTCTCTAACTTTTCCTTGAAAACCTGCTAACTGGAAAACTCTCTCTCTAGATGTGCCCAGTCTTAGCCTTGGGTTTTCATTCTGTTCTGAGAAATCAGCATTAACTTCCCAAACTTCTCTTCAGTCCTCATCTGTTCATGCTACCAGAGGCTGTTTCATCTCCTGGAATTCTTTGATGTTTGCATAGTAATAGCTTATCATTCTAATATACCTTTGCTTCCATCTATTCTACTTGAAGATGACCTACAGAAGGGAAAAAGCACTAGATAAGTTAACGCATCTTTGTCTTGCTCTTAAACTTTTATCTTCTTAAATGTAATTTTCTGATTGGCTGCAAGATACTGCAATGTTCTTTTTTAACTTAAAATATTGAACTGGTTACGTGCCTGTAATAATATAAGTAATGGACAAATTAAATGTCCCTGTTCTTATATATTCTTACAAAAAAAACTTTAGCTAAATCTAAATAGATATAATATTCTAGATGGTTTTGGAACTTGTGGCATCTTCTGATGCCTATTTACAGTTTAAACAAATGGAGACTTTTCCTCTACCGGCTGGAGATGAAAGGGGCTGAGTGCATTGACTCTTTTGGAGGAGAGGTAGAACGATAAAGAGAATGGCAGGGAGCACAGTGCATCTGTTCCTCTCCTCAGTCTGAGTGACTTTGAGTTCTTATGGCAAGAAGGATTATAGCAGCAGCTATGTTCATAAAAGATCATAAGGCTCTACCACAAGCAGTGCCACTGTAGGGACCCAGAAAGTTTGAACACAGACGTTAAGAGAGGACATTCTAACACACATCTCTGCCACTGAAACATATGCACTCTGTCACAGACCAGAGTGTAGAGCTGGCACCCTGAAGATTCAAGGACACACCAAAAGAGAAACAGGCACTTATTGCCAAAAACTCTCCCAAGGAAAAAGATATTGGAGTGTGTGAATTTTTTTTTTTTTTTTTTGCTGGTCATTTGCAATCAGTGTCTCTTTTAATTTTTTCTTTGTCAGACTTAGATTTACAAAAGAATTGCAAAGATCGTACAGTTTCCCTATACTCTTTATTCAGCTTCCTGTATGTATGTATGTATCTGTGTGTGTTTGCGTGTGTATTCACATGTGTGGCTGGCTGTGTGTATGTGTAGGTATCTGTGTTTATGCATTTATGCTGATATCTCTGATTCTATTCCACGACTGCAGACTTCATTCTACTTTTTTACCCCTGGCTTATTTGTAACTTCTTTCTCTGACAGAACGCTGGCTCTCATTATCTGTAATTATTTTTCAATGCTAGTATATATGTAGTTTTAGAAATTTTAATCTGTACCCTAGTGAGAAACACATTCACCAACGAGGATATAATGTTCATAAGTAAAATTGTTTTGGTCTCTAGCCAGTTTCTAGTAAAACATTAGCTCCCTTTTTCATTGGTTCATATAATTCTTTTTTTAATTTTTAAATTAAATTCAATTAAGTTAACATATAGTATATTATTAGTTTCAGGGGTAGAATTTAGTGATTCATCAGATGCATATAACACCCAGCGTTTATTACATTAAGTGCCACCTTAATGCCCATCACCCATTTAGCCCAACCCCCTCTCAGCTTCCTTCCAGCAATCCTCAGTTTTTTCCCTATAGTTAAGAGTCTCTTAGGGCTTGTCTCCTCTCTGTTTTTATTTTATGTTTCCTTCCCTTCCCCTATTTTTATATGTTTTATTTCTTAAATTCCACATATGAGTGAAATCATATGGTATTTGTCTTTCTCTGACTGACATATTTCACTTAGCATAATACCCTCTAGTTCCATCCAAGTCATTGCAAATGGCAAGATTTCATTCTTTTTGAGGGCTGCATGATATTCCATCATATATACACCATATCTTCTTTATCCATTATCAGTCGATGGACATTTGAGCTCTTTCCATAGTTTGGCTATTGTTGATAATGCTGCTGTGTACATTGGGGTGCATGTGCCCCTTCAAATCTGTACTTTTGTATCCTTTGGGTAAATACCTAGTAGTGCAATTGCTGTGTCACAGGGTAGTTCTATTTTTAACTTTTTGAGGAACCTCCAAACTGTTTTTCAGAGTGGCCACACCAGTTTGCATTCCCATCAACAGTGTAAGAGGGATCTCCTATCTCCCACATCCTCATCACCATCTGTTGTTTCCTGAGTTGTTAATTTTAACCATTCTGACTGGTATGAGGTGGTGTCTCATTGTGGTTTTGGTTTGTATTTCCCTGATGTTGAGTGATGTTGAACATTTTTTCATGTGTCTGTTAGCTCCCTTTTTATTTACACCTTCAGTTAGGTTATGTCATCCATTGATACACAGATAGTTGTTACCACGGTGTGCATGTCCATTCTGGAATTCCCATAGCATTCTAGGGGCTGCTGTTGTCTAACAGTAAAGCTTGCTCTATGTGGTATAGAAGGTATGTGGGTTTGATAAATGTATAGAGTCATGTATTCAAATCGTATTAACATATAACCTATTTTTATCACTATAAACATTTCCTGTGTGGCCTCTTTATTGTCAACTTTTCCTAACATTTTGCAACCACTGATTTGTTTTCTATCTCAATAGTTTCCCCTTTGCCAGATTATCATATGGGTGGAATCATGTAATATGTATGCTTTTGAGTCTTTTTCAGTTAGCAAAATGTGTTTAAAATTCATAATTTTTTTGCTAAATAGCATTCTATACTATGTATATGCCACAGTTTATCCACTCACCTTTGAAGAACATCTTGGCAGTTTCTAGTTTGGGGAGTTTATAAATTAAGTGCTTTTAACATTTACATATAAGTTTTTGTGTGAACACAATTATTCAATTCTCTTGGGTAAACATCTAGGGATAGCATTGCTGAGTCCTATGTAAGTGTATATTTAACTTTGTAAGAAACTGCCAAAAGGTTTTCCAAAGTGGCTCCACTATTTCATATTGACACTAGCAATGAAAAAAGAGTTCCTGTTGCTCTGCATCCTTATCATTTGGCATTGTCAGTTTTTGTTTATTTTTACTTTACCAGATACATAGTGTTTTCTCATTGTAGTATTAATTTGAATCTGCCTAATGACTAAATACTGAGCATCTTTTTTTTTCAAATTTTATTTTATTATGTTATGTTAGTCACCATACAATATATCATTAGTTTTTGATGTAGTGATCCATGCTTCATTGTTTTCATATAACACCCAGTGCTCCATGCACTACGTGCCCTCCTTAATGCCCATCACCAGGCTAATGCATCCCCCCACCCCTGATGAATCACATACCTGTACCTTTGTTACAAATAATACATTATATGTTAAAAAAGAAAAAGAAAAAAAAAGAAGATAGTAGGAAGGGAAAAATGAAGGGGGGTAATCGGAGGGGGAGAAGAACCATGAGAGACTATGGACTCTGACAAACAAACTGAGGGTTCTAGAGGGGCGTGGGGGGATGGGTTAGCCTGGTGATGGGTATTAAGGAGGGCATGTACTGCATGGAGCACTAGGTGTTATACGCAAACAATGAATCATGGAACACTACATCAAAAACTAATGATGTATGGTGATTAACATAACATAATAAAATAAAATTTTAAAAAATGATAAAAATCTTTTGCACAGCAAAGAAAACAGTCAACAAAACAAAGAGGCAACCCACAGAATGGGAGAAGATATTTGCAAATGACACTACAGATAAAGGGCTGGTATCCAAGATCTATAAAGAACTTCTCAAACTCAACACCCAAAAAACAAATAAGTCAAAAAACGGGCAGAGGACATGAACAGACACTTATCCAAAGAAGACATACAAATGGCTAACAGACACATGAAAAAATGTCGTTCATTAGCTATCAGGGAAATTCAAATCAAAACCACATTGAGATACCACCTTACACCAGTTAGAATGGCAAAAATGGACAGGGAAAGAAACAACAAATGTTGGAGAGGTTGTGGAGAAAGGGGAACCCTCTCACACTGTTGGTGGGAATGCAAGTGGTACAGCCACTTTGGAAAACAGTGTGGAGGTGCCTCAAAAAATTAAAAATAGAGCTACCCTATGACCCAGCAATTGCACTACTGGGTATTTACTGAGCATCTTTTTATGTTTCTTTCCCATCCATATATATTTCTTGAAGTATCTGCTCAGATTTTTCCCCCTTTTTAAATTTTATTATTGAAATTTGATTATTCCTTATGCATCCCAGAGACAAATCTTTAATGTTTTCCCCAGAGTGTGGCTTGTTCTTTATTCTCTGAACACTGTGTTTTGCAGATCAGAACCTTTTAATTTTGAAAAGTTCAACCTATAATTATTATCATTTTTTACTTTATCAATTGTGTTTTGATGTCATATTTAAAAATTCATTGCCAAGCTCAAAGTCATACAGATTTGTCTTTTATTTCCTTCTAGAAGTTTTATGGTTTTAAATTAAAGAACCCTTGTACACTGTTGGTAGGAATGCAAACTGGTGCAGCCACTGTGGAACACAGTATGGAGGTTCCTTAAAAAATTAAAAATAGACCTACCCTATAATCCAGGAATCATACTACTAAGTATTTACGAGGAATACAAAAACAGCAATTCAAAGGGATACATGCACTCCTATGTTTATAGCAGCATTATTTACAATAGCCAAATTATGGAAGCAGCTCAAGTGTCCATTAACAGATAATAAATAAAGATGTAGTGTGTGTGTGTATGAATATTATTCAGCCATAAAAAAGAATGAAACATTGCCATTTACAACAACATGAATGGAGCCAGAGCGTATAATACTAAGTGAAAGAAGTCAGTCAGAAAAAGAAGTATGTCCTATGATTTCACTCACATGTGGAATTTAAGAAACAAAACAAATGAACAAAGGGAAAAAGAGAGACAAACCATGAAACAGACTCTTTTTTTTATAGCAGTTTATTTTTTTTATTTTATCTCACACAATTTATTCTAAAAATTGATCAGCTGTTACAATTTTTTATTATGTTATGTTAATCACCATACATTACATCATTAGTTTTTGATGTAGTGTTCCATGATTCATTGTTTGCATATAACACCCAGTGCTCCATGCAGAACGTGCCCTCCTTAATACCCATCACCAGGCTAACCCATCCCCCCACCCCCTCCCCTCTAGAATGCTGTTTGTTCTGAGAAACAGACTCTTAACTATAGAGAAGAAACTGACAGTTTCCAGAGGGGAGGTGGGTGGGGGGATGGGTGAAATAGGTGATGGGATTAAAGAGTATGCTTATCATGATGAGCACTGAGTAATGTAAAGAATTGTTAAATCACTATTGTTGTACACCTGAACTAATATAACACAATTTTAACTATACTGGAATTAAAATTTAAAACTTAAAAAATAAATTTTACAGTTAGATCTTTTAATTTCAGTTATTTTTTTTGAAGATGTTTTGTTTTTACCTATAGATATGCAATTGTTTTAGCACCATATTGAAAAGAGATTATTTCTATATTGCCTCTTCTTTTTTAAAGATTTTTTTTAAAGATTTTATTTATTTATTTGAGAGAGAATGAGAGAGAGAGAGAGAGCATGAGAAGGGGGAGGGTCAGAGGGAGAAGCAGACTCCCTGCTGAGCGGGGAGCCCGATGCAGGACTCCATCCCGGGACTCCAGGATCATGACCTGAGCCGAAGGCAGTGGCTTAACCAACTGAGCCACCCAGGCGCCCACTATATTGCCTCTTCTTTATCAAAAATTAAACACATTTGCATGGGTCATTTCTACAACTCTCTATTGTTCTATGTGTCTAACCTTTCAGCAATCCCATACCATCTTGATTATTGTAAATTTATAGTAATTCTTGAAAATGGCACTGTGTCTTCTCCAACATTTTGCTTCTTCAGAATTGTTTTGGCTATTATAGTTCTATTTCCTATATAAATTTTAGAATTAGCTTATTGATATCTATAAAGAATGCTGAGATTTTGATTAGGATTGCATTGAATCTATAGAAAAACTGGGACAATTGATAATAATACTGAGTCTTCCAAAATACAAACAGGGTATATCTTTCCATTTTTACCTTCTTTGTTTTCTCACTATTCTATGGTTTTCAATATAGAGAACTTGACATATTTTGTTATATTTATGCCTAAGCATTTCAAGTAGTGTTGTGTTGTTATAAGTGGTGCTGTTTGCTTAATTTCAATTTCCAATCATTCAAACTAATATATAAAAACAATATTGATTTTTGTGTATTTACCTTGTATCCTACAACCTTCAAAGTTTCTGTCAACCTTAAAAATAAAATAGCCAGTTAGTTTACCAGCAAAATGAGTTTATTTGAGAATAGCAGAGGAATTGCAATTTGGGATATGCAAACTATGGTGAAAGAGGAAAGGAAGAAATTGGGAGTGTCTGTTAGAAATGAAAGTCCACTGGAGGAGAGCAAGAGTTCAGCGTTGTGGCAACTTCTCATTGCCTGAGTTACAGTGGTTCTCATTGTCTATGTTACTAGATAAGAAAAAAAAAAAAAAAACTCTTCTTCCTGCTGGGGTGAAAAAACAAAACAAAACCCCAAAATTAAGCTTCTTCCTGTTGGGAAATGCATGATACAATTCTTCCCACTAGCATCTGTGAGTGGTTGTGTGTAAGAGCTCCCCCTTCAGAGCTTCCTGACTCCATTTTATTAATTTTTATTTTTATTTTTAAACAGCTTTATGATATAAAATTCATGTATCACACATTTCATCCATTTAAGGTATACAAGCAAAAAATATATACAATTAAACTATCATCTTCACAGGGTTGTGCAACCATCGCTATAATCGAATTTTATTTATTATTTACTTTTTAAATTATTAGTTTCAGTAGTAGAACTTAGTGATTCATCAGTTGCATATAACACCCAGTGCTCATTACATCAAGTGCCCTTCTTAATGCCTGACTCCATTTTAAATGAGGTTTCTTTTATTCATTTTCACACTTCCCCTTTTGATCAAGGTCTTTACTCAAAAGCACCACTGATCAAAAGTCAAGTTTTCTACATTTAGTGGTTTCATCCCTTGACGGTAGGAAGGACTTTTCCTGGTTGTCATGTCCCAGGTCAAGGGGAAAATGCACAGACTAGAAACGATGCAGGCCATTTGAGTAACAAGGAAATGTAGGAGGGAGACTTCTCAGGCATTTCCTACCTACAGTCCATATCTTATCAAAGTTGTAAGCATTGGAGATTTTGAAGCAATGAGTTAGCATCACTTATTAGGCATATCGCTTATGCAGGAATAGCAACAACAATTAAAAATGATTATGCAAAGCAGAATCAAAAGCAATATGACAAATACTGCTTGTACAGTGGTTCTAAACCAAGAGCCCACACCTGAAGGTAACCAGCTGACATCAAAGGACCATGAATTGTTAAATGCAATTTGTTGTAGCCAATGTGCTTGTTCCCTAATCTTATGTAATTGGGTTTCTACTTCCCTAGAGGAATTTATCCATGTGCAAAAGATGGCATGGTCTATTGTATAAATTCCTCCTTACTCAGCAAGTAGGTAATCAAGGGCTATGAAAGCGATTGTTTTTGGGTTGACTGTGGAATCAGCTAGCTTTCCTAATGCTGGGAGAAATTTTTGATCATATGTTTATTGTCACTCACACCAACCCAAAGGAGAAAGTCTCTATGGAGGCAAACCTGAAGTCACGGACACGTCTACAGGTTCCTATTAAAGGTGACCATGGAACTTCAATGGTGTGGACCAATGGGAGGCTTCTGATTTGTGATGGATGTTAACAGTGACAGTTAAATGTCCCAGTAAACATTAACCTCCAATTCATCAGCTATTTTAGCATTCATATGCCCATGGGAAATACTGTCTACTGCAGATGAAAATGAAACCAGATGGAGAGCAGAGGATTCCAGCTAAAGTCTGGTTATTGATAGATTGATTAGTTGGAATTTCCCAATTGACCCTTTCAAGCCAGGGATCAGAGGAGTTGGGGTGACATTCTGTGAGAGACCATCATTCTAAAGGGGTCTTGTCTAAAAGTCTTGCAGAGAGGAGTTAGCCTGTGTTGTCCTTGAGTGCAGGGAGACAGATCACACTTAGAGAAGTAAAAAAAAGAGAGTAGCAAAAATTGTATGATTAGCAAAGTTGGAAATATTTAGCTGATTTTGGTAGTTATGATTGAGGAAAGGTTAAAACAAGGTAGGGGGATATCTGGCCATAATATCCTAACACAGTAGGTAACGTCCATCAACTTACAGGTATAATCAACAATGGCATTTGGGATTAAGGAGAAATTGGTTACAGATAAAACCAAGAGATTTCCAACATTGTGAACAGATCAGAGTTTCTGGTGACAGGCCCAGCAGTCAGAAAGGCTTCCCCTATTTGCAGTAAATTATAAAATGTGGATAAGAGCACTGTCTTTCCAAGAAAAAGAGGAGAAAATAAAGTAAGAATCAACAGCAAGAAAAAGGCATATAGATCTGGTCCAGTCATCCTGGGAAAGCTGTCTCCTCCAGCTGTTGTCTGCTTCAACTCTTGGAAGTGAATTTCCTGGTCACTATAAAATTTGAGGGATAATTTTTTCTAATGGAATTTTTTCCACAGAAGAGGCAGTACCTTGCTTACAAGGGAAAGCTTTGGTCCAATGTGGAAACCTTAAAACCTAAGCCATCACCAAAACATATTTATATCCATGAGATGGGGGTAGCTATATGGAATCCATTTCTCAAACCTCAAATGGTCCATCAGGCAATTTAAAGTGACTTGGAGCAGTGCAGACAAATTTTCCTGAATTTTATTTTGGGCAGATACAGCAAGAAAAATAGACACTTTTTGTGGTCTTATTGATATTTCCCCCACCAGTATTGATTCATAAAGATTATTTTATGAGTAGACCAATGATTCAATGAATTTAAAGTGATCATTAATGGGAATTTCAAAATCTCTGGCAGGGCTGGATTGTTATTTGGCTCAAACCAGAGTTCTCTCTTTTGATCAAACTGACAATTGATAGATTTTTAATTGTTGTTTTTCCTTTTCTGGAGCCAAATGTTGGGCATCTCTAGTCAGGTTTTCTAGAATATCATTTGAGGCAACATCCCTTTGGACCATGACAGAGATTTGGTCTTGGTTCCTTTCAAAGCATCATTCTTGGCAAAAGTATCACTAAGTTTGGATACCTTTAGTCTAGGGAGTCAAGCTTGGAATGTCCAGGGACCTTAATAATAGCCAAAGTGGCTGGTAGGAGTATAGCATCTAATAAATTTTGGACATAAGAGCCATTTTTATCCCCCCCGCCCCGCCACTGGAAGTAAGGAAGTCTTGCTATTTACATAGCATTCCAAAATCATGAGCTACTTCAAAGTCTTACTATCAGTATGAATGTTTATGGCTTTGTCCTTAGCTGGAGTACAAGCCTGAGTGAGAAAATATAACAGCCTATTGGGATGAGGTAGCCAAAGGCAAAGGTGCAACCTCAATAATGTCATAAGGAGTTACAATAGCATACCCATCATAATATTTGCCACTTTCACCACTTAAATAAGAACCATTAGTAAGCCATGAAGAGTCAGTGTTATCCAAATGAATTTCCTATACGTCAGGAGGAGTCAGTCAAAAAGTGAACTGTCAGAAGGGGAGACAAACCATGAAAGACTATGGACTCTGAGAAACAAACTGAGAGTTCTAGAGGGGAGGGGGGTTGGGGGATGGGTTAGCCTGGTGATGGGTATTAAGGAGGGCATGTACTGCATGGAGCACTGGGTGTTATACGCAAACAATGAATCATGGAACACTACATCAAAAACTAATGATGTAATGTATGGTGATTAACATAATTAAAAATAAATAAATAAAAATAATTTTTTAAAAAGTGAGCTGTAGAAGTTAACAGGTATAAGGAGTCTCATCCACAGAAGAGGGAAGAAGGAAGGCAGGGTTAATATTATCACAGTGAGAAAGAGTTATATGAGGGGCAGTTAGCAGGAGGATCTCATAGGAGGTAAGGTGGCTGGCTATAAGGTGTTGAGTATGATAAGAATTCAGTAGGGCTTCTGCACAGGGAGCAAAGATTGTTAAAGGAGATCCCATAATTACTTTTTTGGTGACCTTAACTAAAAGAACAGTGGAAAGAGGGCTCTGAGGGAAGGGGGGTATCCTTGTGCCACAGGGTCCAACTGTTGGCTATAATGCCCTATTGGTTAATAGTAGTCCCAGTGTTTTTGGATGAGTACTTCAGGGGCATTTCCTTCTTTTTCATATACAAAAAGGAAGATGGGAAATTGATAATTGGGATTTCCAAGGACAGGGTGACTTCTTAAGCATTCCTTTAAGGCCTTAAAGGCTAAGTTATCCTGGTGTTCCCAAATGTGAAGTCAGGTTTGTTGTTTTTTAAGTAAATATATAGGGGTTGGGCCATAAGAGAAGTTTGGAATCCAATTTCAGCAGTAGATGCTAGCCGGAAAAAACCTTGTAATTGACATTTAGTTTTGGGTTTGGAGAAGTTTAGAATGTCATGGAGCTTATCTGGGTCTAAACATAGCTCTAGAGATTTTTCAGGATTATCCCAATTGGCAGCCTTCTTTCAGTGCTGGACCTCATGATCTTCACTGACAAGTATGTGAACTAGCTTATATGTCAGAGAAACCAGGTTAAGTATGAATGACTATATTAAATTTCTCAGCAAATCTGTAGGAATCTTTGATTATTTGGGAAAATATTTATCTATGGCTCCTCGTTCAGCTTTAGTCCAGGGTATATAAAAAATTGGGGGATTAACATTTGGATCCTCAAAAGGTTGTACTTTAAAGGGGCAGATTTTAAGAGGTTCAAGGGAAGAGAAAGTGAGGAGAAATTCAGAGAAAAGGGGGAGTTTAGTGAAGGTTAGAATGAGGAAGCAGAGGAACTGGATCAGAAGGCAAAGAAGAAGATCATACCAGGGTGAAGCACTGGCACAAGATGGCTGCCACACACCTAGAGACAATGAAGACAAGGCAGACAGAAAAAACAAGCAAGATGGCACCTGAGACAAAGAGGGTAGAGAAGAGAAGAAAGGGGCCTTAGACACTTTTGTTTTCTTTCAATTGTTTGTTTACTTTGGTTAATTTAGAAATGGCATTTGGTAAGAGGGAACTTTAGAATTAAACAAATTTTAGAGCAAAAGATCTCTAGTTTAGTTCTGAGAAAGACAAGTGAGGTCAAAATTCCCCATAATAGCAATCAGAGTTCTAAATTATTTTTGGTTGAGTTGGTCCTTTTAGTTAAAAATATGCATGAGGAGGGAACATAATTTTTAAAAACAAAATTAGCCAGAATTCTGGAAGGAGGGCACTCCTGAGAGAATTTAGAGGATTAGGATTCTATAATCTTAGCTTAAAGCTCAGAAAAACAAATGACTACTTGCCAAAAGGATGATGCCTTCACAAAAAAATAAAAACAGATCCCAAATAAAATCGGAGATTTCAACCAAAGGAAGGGAGCTTGAATCTGAGAGGAGATTTACCAAACTGAAAGGAAAAAGACAACTCAAAGAAGCAGAGAACACAAGCGGTTAAAGTGGGTACCTCACAGGATTCCAGGGGTGGCTAGATTCTCAAGGGTTTTTGGCCTTTGGATCCCATTTCTGATACCATGTATTAGCAAGCTTAAAGATATTCAGTTAGCTTACCAGAAAATGATTTTATTTAGGAACAATAGAGGGATTGAAATTCAGGACATGCAAACTATGGTGAACCATAGGCAAGTCTAGAGTACAAAAGGGAGGAGGGGGCTTGCTTCTATAGAGGAAAGGAGGAAGTTGAAACAGAGAATGAAAGTCCATTGAAAGAGAGCCACAGTTCTGGGTTTTGGCAACTTCTTATTGGTGACTTGTGGCAGTTCTCATTGCTTGGGTTGTTGCTGGGCAAGGAGATAATTTTCTTTCTTCCTACTGGAGTTAAAAAGAAAAAAAAAACCTTTCTTCCTATTGGGAAATGCAAGCTATACTTCTTCCTGCTAGGGTCTGCAAATGGAGGCACATGGTAGTGTGTGAGAGCATTCTAAATGTCCCTTCAGGGCATTCTGACTCCATTTTAAATGAGGTTTTCTTTATTTTCACATTTCTTATTAGTTAATCTGTACATATAATTTTATTTTTTCCTTTGTAATATGTATGCCTTTGACTTTTGTTTTATTACATTGCTAAGGTTTCTAGTGCAATTCTCAATAGAAGTAGTGAGGATAAAATGCCTTGCCTTTTACCCAGACTTAGTGGGAATGTATTTAGTCCTCCCTCATCAAGTTTGAAATTAGCTGTAAATTTTTGATGGATGACCTCTATTCACTTCAGAATTTTTCAATTTCTAGTATTCTGAGAGTTTTTATGATGAATAGATGTTGAATTTTGTCAGAAGTTTTATTCTGCTTCTATTGAGATAATCATGTGGTCTTCTTTAGTTTACTGATAGGTGAATTGTTTTTTAAATATTGGTTCAACCTTAAATTCCCAGGTAAAACCCACTGAGTCATATATTTTTATTTTTATGTATGGGATAATTTATATAATAATATCAAGTTGAAGATATTGGAGTCTATGTTCTCAAAGAATATTGAATTCTAATTTAAATTTCTTATAATAATGCATTTTTTATAGTTTTGGTAACAATGTAATACTGTCCTCCTAAGATGAGTTGGCATGTGTTCTCTCCTCTTCTAATTTGTGGAAGAGTTTTTGTAGAATCAGCATTGTTTCATCTTTAAATATCTAGTCGAGTTCACCAATAAAGCTACCTGGGCCTTGAGTGTTCTTTTCATTTCTCCTTCTCCTTCTCCCTATCCTTCTTCCTCTTCCTCCTCCTCCTTCTCCTCCTTCCTCTCTCTCTCTTTCTTTAAATTGAAGTATAGCTGACATACAAGGTTACATTAGTTCAGGTATGCAATACAGTGACTCAAGAAGTTTATATGTTATGCTCGCCATGAGTGTAGCTGTCATCTGTCCCATTATGATGCTTTTATAATACCAGTAACTATATTCCCTATGCTGTGTCTTTTATCCCTGACTTATTCATTCCACAACTAGAAGCCAGTATCTCCCACTCCCCTGAGCCCATTCCCCCGCTCCTCGCACCCCTCCCCTCTGACAGCCACCAGTTAGTTCTCTGTCTTTATGGTTCTGTTTCTGCATTTTGCTTTTTTTTTTTTTTTTACTTTTTTTTAGATTCCACATAAGTGAAATCATGTGGTATTTGTCTTTCTCTGATTTATTTCATTTAGCATAATATCCTCTAGGTTCTTCCACGTTATTATTAAATGGCAAGAACTCAATCTATTTATAGCTGAGTAATATTCCATGGTGTGTGTGTTTGTGTGTGTGTGTGTGTATCCCATCTTCTTTATCCAGTTATCTATCAATGGACACTTGGGTTGTTTCCATAACTTGGCTATTATAAATAATGCTACAATAAACATAGAGGAGCATATATCTTCTCAAATTAGTGTTTTCATTTTCTTTGGGTAAATACCCAGTAGTGGAATTACTGGATCATATGTTATTTCAATTTTTAATTTTTAAAGCTTTTATTTAAATTGCAGTTAGCTAATATACAGTGTAATATTAGTTTCAGATGTACCTTCATACTATTTTCCACAATGGCTGCACCAATTTACATCTCCATCTACAGTGCATGAGGGCTCCTTTTTCTCCACATCCACACCAACAATTGTTACTCCTTGTCTTTTTGATTCTAGTCATTTGACTGGTGTAAGGTGAAATCTCACTGTGGTTTTGACTTGCATTTCCCTGGAGTATCTTTTCATGTGTATATTGGTCATCTGTATGTCATCTTCAGAAAAAAAATGCTGATACAGGTCCTCTGCCCATTTTTAATTTGGATTAGTTGTGGTTTTTTTGGTGTTGAGTTGTATGCATTCTTTATATATTTTGGGTATTAACCCCTTGTTGGATATATCATTTGAAAATATCTTCTCCCATTCAGGTTGCCTTTTCATTTTATTGATGGTTTCCTTTGCTGTGCAAAAGGTTTTTATTTTGCTGTAGTCCCAATAATTTATTTTTGCTTTTGTTTCCTTTGCCTGAGGAGATATATAGAAAAAAATGTTACTAAAGTTGAAGTAAAAAAAAATTACTGCCTACGTTTTCTTCTATGAGTTTTATTATTTCAGGTTTCATGTTTAGGTCTTCAACCCATTTTGAGTTTATTTTGTGTATGGTGTAAGAAGATGGTCCAATTTCATTCTTTATCATGTAGCTGTCAGTTTTCCCAGCATCATTTACTGAAAATACAGTCTTTTCCCTATTGTATATTCTAGTCTTCTTTGTTATAGATTAATTGACCATACATTCATGGCTTTATTTCTGGGCTCTTTATCTTGTTCTATTTATCTATGTGTACATTTTTGTGTCAGCACTATACTGTTTGGCTACTACAGCTTTGTAATATAACTTGAAATCTGGAATTGTGATAGTTCCAGTTTTGTTCTTTTTTAAGATTGCTTTGACTATTCAGGGTCTTCTGTGGTTTCATACAAATTTTAAGATGTGTTCTAGTTCTGGGAAAATTATGTTGGCATTTTGATATAGATTACATGGAATCTGTAGATTGCTTTGGGTAGTATGGATATTTAAAATATATATATTAATTCATCCAATCCATGAGCATAGAATATCTTTCCATTTGTGTCGTCTTCAATTTCTTTCATCAACGTTTCATAGTTTTTACTATATAGGTCTTTAACCTCCTTGGTTTATTCCTGAGTATTTTATTCTTTTTGGTGCAATTGTAAATGTGATTGATTTTCTTTTTCATTTTTTTTTCCTTTAAATTCAAGTTAGTTAACATATAGGGTAGTATTGGTTTCAGTAGTAGAATTTAGTGATTCATCACTTACAAATAACACCCAGTACTCATCCCAACAAGTACCCTCTTTAATGCCCATCACCCATTATTTATTCCATCCCCCCAACCACTTCCCCTCCAGCAACCCTCAGTTTGTTCTCTATAGTTAAGAGTCTCTTATGGTTTGCCTTCCTCTCTTTTTATCTTATCTTATTTTTCCTTCCCTTCCCCTATGTTCATGGGCTTTGTTTCTTAAATTCCACATATGAGTGAAATCATATATTTTTCTTTCTCTGACTGACTTATTCACTTAGCATAATACACTGTAGTTCCTTTTTGGTGCAATTGTAAATAGGATTGTTTTTCTTAATTTCTCTTTCTGCTAATTTGGTATTACTGTATGGAAACACAATAAATGTCTGTGTATTAATTTTGTATCATCCAACTTTACTGAATTAATTTTAATGTTTTTTTGTGGCATCTTTGGGGTTTTATATATATAGTGTATATCTACAAATAGTGACAGTTTTGTTTTTTTCCTTACCAATATGGATGACTTTTTTCTTTTTCTTGTCTAATTGCTGTAGCTAGAACCTCCAGTACTATGTTGAATACAAGTGGTGAGAGTAGACATCCTTGTCTTGTTCCTGATTTTAGAGAAAAAGCTTTTGGCTTTTCACCATTTCAGCCATTATGTTAGCTGTGGGCTTTTCATATATGGCCTTTATTATGTTGAAGTATGTTCCTTCTAAACCCACTATGTTGAGAGTTTTTATCATGAACAAATTTTGAATTTTGTCGGATGCTTTTTCTGCATCTATTGAATTGATCATATAACTTTTATCCTTCCCTCTGTTAATGTGGTGTATCACATGGACTGATTTTCAAATATTAAACCATCCTTCCATCCCTGGAATAAGTCCCACTTGCTCATGGAATGATTCTTTTAATGTATTGTTGGATTAGGTCTGCTAATAATTTGTTGAGGATTTTTATGTCTATGTTCATCAGAGAAATTGGTCTGTAGTTCTCTTTTTTTTGTGGTGCCATTATCTGGTTTTGGTATCAGGGTAATGCTAGCCTCTTAGAATGTATTCCCAAGCTTTTCTCCTATTTTTTAGAATAATTTGAGAAGAACAGCTATTGAGTCTTCTTTAAATGTTTGGTAAAATTCATCTGTGAAGCCATCTGGTTCTGGGCTTTTGTTGGAAGTTTTTTTATTAATAATTTGATTTTGCTAGTAATTGGTCTGTTCAGACTTTGTTTCTTTCTGATTCTGTTTTAGAAGATGGTGTGTTTCTAGGATATCATCCATTTCTTTTAGGTTTTCCAATTTGTTGGCATCTAATTTTTCATAATAGTGTCTTATAATCCTATGTATTTCTGTTGTGTCAGTTGTTAACTTTTTCTCTGTTATTTCTGATTTTGAGTCCTCTTATTTTCTTGATAAGTCTAGCTACAGTGTTATTAATTTTGCTTATCTTTTCAAAGAACAGCTCTTGATTTCACTGATCTTTTCTATTTTGTTTCTATTTCATTTAATATAATTATTACTTATCATTTATTTCCTTCCTTCTACTCACCTTGGGCTTTCTTTTTTCTTCTTTTCTCTAGTTCCTTTAGGTGTAAGGTTAGACTATTTATTTGAGATTTTTCTTGTTTCTAATTTCTATATTGCCATAAATTTCCCTCTTAGAACTGCTTTTGCTGTGTCCCAAAGATTTTGGACCATTATGTTTTCATTTGCATTTGTCTCCATGTTTTTTTTTTTTTTAATTTCTTCTTTGATTTCTTTGTTGACTCAGTAGCCATTTAGTAGAATTTGAGTGTTTTTAAATAAAGTTTTTTGAAGCTTTAAACTATGAATTCAATTTTCTTATTAGATATCAGATTGTTGAGGTTATATATTTCATCTTGTGTGAGCATTGATTGTACAAATATTTTCATAGTAGCACAGTTTGTAATAGTCCAAAAACTAAAGAAAACTCATATATCCATCAGTAGTACAATGGATATATAAATTGTGCCATAATCATATGAAGGGATACCATATGATAGGGAGAACAAATACACTATTGCCATAAAAGTGACATGTCTGAATATCCCAAGCATAACATTGAATAAAAGACAAACACAGAAAAGCATATCTGCATTATTCTATTTATATTGTTTAAAACTGACAACACTAATTTATACTGCTAAATATCAGGATATTATTTTTCTGGGGAACGAAGTGACTGTGAAAGGGCATGAAGAATACTTCTGGAGTCTAGTAATATATTTCTTGATCAGTTTTCTGGTTATAGAAATGTGCTCAATTTTTGAAAATCATTGAATTGTACAATTAGATTTTGAGGAATTACCTCTATATACTTTAGTTCTTAATAATTGTAAAATATATTTTTTAAAAAGCTTATTTCCATGTGGAAGTTACTGAATAAAAGTTGAGAGTATGATTGAGGAAGGACTCCACGTGTTCATGATTACAGAACATGAACTCATCTTATACACTGAATGGGATGGCCTAGGAAAATCATTTATATAGAATTTTAAAGAAATTTTTTATCATTTAATCAATTTGCTGTATTATTGATCATCTCTCTCTCTCCCTCTGTGCATGTGTTTTTTTTTTTCTTCCACCTCTATTAAATATCCAGAAATTTGAATTCATACAGTTATAGCCTTACCTGATCTACCAATCAAAAAATTCTATCCAGCTATTTTAACAAGTAATGAAACAAGTTTGGGATAATTGTGTTTTTCCAGAATCTAGCAAAACTCATACTAATCACCACTCCTTTCCTAACTATATGAATCTGTTCAGAAACTAGGTTATGCCAAGACTTTTACTTATTCTTCTTTCAACCTATTCTAGCAGTTTGTATTTCACAGAATCCAGTAACTTGTCCTGCCCACATTTTTGGTATATGGATATTTTAGCCCTATATCAGTTTCCTGATACCAATTTTAATCTCTATCATTAATTAGGAATTTTCAATCATATTTTTATAATTGCAATTGCAAATTATTTTTGTACTTTAAGATATAACTTATTTGTTCTGGAAAATTGAATTTATTTGAAGTTACTAAATAACTTCTTATTCTCTCCTTGATTTCTTAAGTCAGTAGTTATATTTATCTTACTTTATCTAATTAAAGGAGCCTCTTCCTCAAGTGAGAGTACAGAAGCAGATAAAGTTGAAAGATGATACTTATTCTGGTATTTATTAACATGGCACCATCTATTGCTAAGCAGTAGACTTTGTCTTTTATGTGTTCTTTATTCTATTTAGAAATTTGAGTGCTTTTAAAAAAAATTACCCTTGGTATTTTTTTTTTAAAGATTTTGTTTATTTATTTATTTGACAGAGAGAGAGAAACAGCATGAGAGGGGATAGGGTCAGAGGGAGAAGCAGGCTCCCCGCTGAGCCGGGAGCCCGATGTGGGACTCGATCCCAGGATTCCGGGATCATGACCTGAGCCGAAGGCAGTCGCTTAACCAACTGAGCCACCCAGGTGCCCACCCTTGGTATTTTTAGAAGCCCAAATTCATTTCAGTTTTTTCGTCTTTATGATAATTTACTACCACTTTATGTCATTCTTTTGTGTCTTTTGTATATGTTGCTTTTATTTCTTAGATACCTCTAGGTGATCATAAAATTGTATGTGAGAGGCAACAGTGTTTATAAAAAGAAAATAGCTTTTCCAAGAGCAAGAGGTATAGTTGTGAGAGTTGGCTTTGCTACCCAATGACCTTGATTTAATCCCTTAATTTCGTTGAAGATCAATTACTTCATTTATTGGTAGTAAATTTTTTATGTATATGTAGAATATATATATATTTGACATATATTTGATAATTACGTATATATCAGCATCATTTAATGAACAAATCTATACGTAATGTAAACCATCATACACTATATATGCTAATACAACATATAGTGTGTATAATATATAATGTATATATACTTTATAAGAATAGTTTATATACTTAATAATATACTAATTATTAAATTGAAATTATGTTGTCAGTTTTTCCCCTTTCACACCCTTATATTGGTAGCCATTTACTTTCTCTTTCAGAGACCATGCTTTCTGAAGTATTTGGAAATCTCTTTAGTGTCTCTGATTTAGGTTTTCTACACCCAGACTTTACTTCTGACATTATTATAAATTCTGAGATGACATGGGCACTTTCTCCCTGGGTGCCTGTCACTTCCGTTTCACCAAGCAGTTCTTCCTTGTTAGTGAAAATTAATTTCAGAGTAGCAGTTGTTTCCATTGACTCTTTAGCTTTTTGATTGCTGAAATTGTCAGGAAGGAAAGCCTAGAATTTATCAGATTTTTCTTTTACCAGAGACTACCAACAGTCATTGGGATAAATAAGTCCGCTACTGCCATTCACTACTGTAGTCTGGGCACAGGGTATATCTGTCCTCCATCACACATCTTTCAGAACTGATGACCTACTGCCTTAATGGCTTAGAGTCAACTTCTTGAGTGTAGTTATTTGTATTCTCCTTTCACACTCTCCTGATCCTCTCCTCTAAGAAAACACTCAAGTTGTTAAATTTTTATTGACACATTCATCTTAAGTATACCCTTCTATTTGTGTTAAGCTTGTTTCTTTGTGGTATTTTAGGCCCACCCACAAATACTACCTAACTTAAAGTTCAGGAGATTGAATTTTCTTCCTTTTGCTAAGAGGCTTATAAATATATTATTTCCACACTAATTTATTACAATACCACGCTCTGTCCACGTTTATGGAAAGAGTTGCATCTACTTAATCTCTATTTTTAATACTACTGATCATCTTAAACATTATGTTTGTTATTCTTGGTAATTCCTGTTCCTCTATATAGTATCCATTTAAAAAAAAATTTATTATGTTAATCACCATACATGACATCATTAGTTTTTGATGTAGTGTTCCATGATTCATTTTTTGCATATAACACCCAGTGCTCCATTCAGTACATGCCCTCTTTAATACCCATCACCAGGCTAATCCATCCCCCCTCCCCTCTAGAATCCTCAGTTTGTTTCTCAGTGTCCATAGTCTCTCATGGTTTGTCTCCCTCTCCGATTTCCCCCCCTTCATTTTTCCCTTCCTGCTATCTTCTTTTTTTTTTTTTTAAATATATAATGTATTAGGGCGCCTGGGTGGCTCAGTCGTTAAGCGTCTGCCTTCGGCTCAGGTCATGATCCCAGGGTCCTGGGATCGAGTCCCACATCGGGCTCCCTGCTCTGCGGGAAGCCTGCTTCTCCCTCTCCCACTCCCCCGGCTTGTGTTCCTGCTCTCGCTATGTCTCTCTCTGTCAAATAAATAAATAAAATCTTAAAAAAAAAAAAAAAAAAAAAAATATATATATATATAATGTATTATTTGTTTCAGAGGTACAGGTCTGTGATTCAACAGTCTTACACAATTCACAGTGCTCACCATAGCACATACCCTCCCCAATGTCTATCACCCAGCCACCCCATCCCTCCCACCCCCACCACTCCAGCAACCCTCAGTTTGTTTCCTGAGATTAAGAATTCCTCATATCAGTGAGAACATATAGTATCCATTTTAATATATCTCTGCATTTTCTTCCTCCCCTTCAAACTTCAACTTCAGTTGTTGATTAAAAAAAAAAAAAAGTTGAATTTCTGCCAAACTCACCTTTTTAATCTTCATATATTTCCTTCTATTCTTTGTCCTATGTCCATTTTTCTAATTTCATAAATAATCCAGAATTACTTCTTTGTGGTCAATTGCATATTTACCCTAAGTTCCTTCTCTTTTTAAACAATGACCTCCCAATGAAAAAAAAAAATCTGTATTTCCATTTCCTACTTATAATTCCAAAGTTGCTACAATAGCATCTTAGAGTATAATCAGTGGATCACAAATATCATGAAAAGCAGTACTCAAAAATGTTTCTGTGGCTACAGAAGCTGAGAGAAACAATGAACAGTATATCCCCATTTTGTAGATTTGTATGCCCAAAATAAAAATGCAGAGGTATCCTTCATTCAGTACAAAAATAAAAAAAAAAGTGTAATTTTAACCTAGCATTTCCAATATATTTGGAAATCTCTTTATCATGGAATATCTATTAACAGACTAAGAGGCATACTTTATTTAGTATAATACATGAAATGTATTGAATGCTTACTATATATAAGAAATTATTATAAGGAAAATATAAATTCAACAAATTATTTTTTAAGATTTTATTTATTTGACACACACACAGAGATAGAGAACACAAGCAGGGGGAGCAGCAGGCAGCGGGAGAGGGAGAAGCAGGCTCCCCGCTGAGCAGGGAGCCTGATGTGGGACTTGATCCCAGGACCCTGGAATCATGACCTGAGCTGAAGGCAGATGCTTAACCAACTGAGCCACCCAGGCATCCCCATTCATTATTATTTTTAAATAAAGACTAACATTTAGTGAGCATTTACATGCACTTGCACCGTTCTAGGTAATTTATAAAATTTCATGAATCTCCTGTGATAAGGTTGTCACATAAAATAAAGGACACTCAGTTAAATTTAAATTTCAGATTAAAAAATATTTTTTAGTAAAATTAGGTCCTATGCAATATTTTTTTACATTTAAAAGAAATTTTAATTCCAGTGTAGTTAACACACAATGTTCTATTAGTTTAAGGTGTACAATATTGTGAGTCAAAAATTCTATACATTACTCAGTGTTCATCCTGATAAGTATACTCTTAATCTCCTTCACCTATTTTGCCCATCCTCCTACCCACCTTCCCTCTGGTAACCATTTGTTTGTACTCAATGGTTGAGTCTGGTTTTTTGGTTTGTCGCTATCTTTTTTTTTTCTTTGTTCATTTCTTTTCTTACTTAAATTCTACATATGAGTGAACTCTTAAAGTATTTGTCTTTCTCTGGTTTATTCTGCTTAACATTATGCTTTCTAGATCCATCCATGTCATTGCAAATGACAGTATTTTATTTTTTAATGAAATCTTCTTTATCCATTCACCAATCAGTGGACATTGGGTTGCTTCCATAATTTGGCTACTGTAAATAATGCTGCAATAAACATAGGGGTGCCTATATCCCTTAGAATCAGTGTTTTCATAATCTCTCAGTAAATAACCAGTAGTGTATTTCCTGGATTATAGAGTTATTCCATTTTTAATTTTTTGAGGAATCTCCATACTGTCTTCCACAGTGGCTACACCAGTTTACATTCCCACCAACAGTGCATGAGGGTTCATTTTCTCCCCATCCTTGCAAACAACTGTTTCTTGTTTTTGACTTTAGCCATTCTAACAGGTGTGAGGTGATATCTCATTGTAGTTTTCATTTGCATTTCCCTGAAGTTGAGTAATGCTGAGCATCCTTCCATGCGTGTTGTCCATCTGGATGTTTTTGGAGAAATGTCTGTTCATGTCTTCTGCCCATTTTTAATTGGATTATTTGTTTTAGGGGGGTTGAACTGTATAAGTTATATATTTTGGATACTAACCCTTTATCAGATATGTCAGTTGCCAATATCTCCTCCCATTCTGTAGGTTGTCTTTTAGTTTTATTGATTGTTTTCTTCATCATGCAGAAACTTTTTATTTTGATGTAGTCCCAGTAGTTCATTTGTGCATTTATTCTCCCTACCTCAGGAGACATGTCTAGAAAAATGTTGCTATGGTCCATGTCAGAGAAATTACTGCCTGTGCTCCCTTCAAGGATTTTCATGGTTTCAGGACTCACAATTAAGTCTTTAATGCATTTTGCATTTATTTTTGAATATGGTGAAAGAAAGTGGCCCAGTTTCATTCTTTTGCATGTAGCTGTCCAGTTTTCCCAACACCATTTGTTGAAGAAATTGTCTTTTTCCCATTGTATATTAATTCCTACTTTGTTGAAGATTAATTGACCATATAATTATGGGTTTAGTTTTGGGTTTTCTATTCCATTCTATTGATCAGTGTGCCTATTTTTATGCCACTACCATACTGTTGTAATTACTACTACCTTGTAATATAAATTGAAGTGATACCTCCAGTTTTGTTTTTCTTTATCAAGATTGTTTGGGTTATTCAGGGACTTTTGTGGTTCCATACAAATTTTAGGATTGTTTGTTCTAGTCCTGTGAAAAATGCTGTAGCTATCTTGACAGGGATGGCATTAAACCTGTAGATTGCTTTGAGTAGTACAGACATTTTAACAGTATTTGTTGTTCCAACACATGAGCATGGAATATCTTTCCATTCCTTTGTGTCATCTTCAGTTTCTTTCATCAGTGTTTTACAGTTTTCAGAGTATGAGTCTTTCCCCTATTTGGTTAGATTTATTCCTAGTTATCTTATTATTTTTGGTATAATTAGATTGTTTTCTTAATTTCTCTTTCTGATTCTTAATTTTAGTCTATGGAAATGCAATGGATTTTTGTACATTGATTTTTGTATCCTACAAGTTTACGGAATTCATTGATCAGTTCTAGTACTTTTTTTGTGGAGTCTTTAGAGTTTTCTGAATATAGTATCATGTCATCTGCAAATAGTGAAAGTTTTACTCTTTCCTTTCCAGTTAAGATGCTTTTATTTCTTTTTGTTGTCTGATTGCTGTGGCTAGGACTTCCAGTAGTATGTTGAATAAAAGTGGTGAGAGTGAACATCCTTGTCTTATTCCTGACCTTAGAGGAAAAGCTCTTAATTTTTCCCCTTTGAGTATGATATTAGATGTTGATTTTTCAACAAGGCCTTTATTGTGTTGAGGTATGTTCCCTCTGAACCTACTTTATTAAGGGTTTTTATCATGAATGGATGTTGAATGCTTTTGTTTGTTGGATGCTTTTTCTGCATCTATTGAAATGATCATGTGGTTTTTATCCTTTCTCTTATTGATGTGCTAGATCATATTGATTGATTTGCAAATATCAAACCATCATGGCATCCTCAGAATGAATCCCTCTTGATAGTGGTGAATAATTTTTAAATGTGTTTTTGAGTTTAGTTCACTAATATTTCACTGAGGATTTTTGCATCTATGTTCATCAGAGATATTTGCCTGTAGTTCTTTTCTGTGTGTGTGTGTGTGTGGTGTCTTTATCTGGTTGTTATCAGGGTAATAATGGCCTCATAGAATGAATTTGGAAGTTTTCCATTCTCCTCTATTTTTTGCAATAGTTTGAGAAGAATAGGCATTAATTCTTCTTTAAATATGTGGTGGAATTCACCTGTGAAGCCATTCGGTCCTGGACTTTTGTTTGTTGGGAATTTTTTGATTATTGATTCAATTTCATTGCTGGTAATCGGTCTGTTCATGTTTTTAAAATTTCTTCCTGCTTCAGTTTGGGTAGGTTATTTGTTTCTAGGAATTTATACATTTCTTCTAAGTTGTCCAGTTTGTTGGCATATAATTTTTTATAATATTCTCTTACAATCCTTTGTATTTCTGTGGTGTCCATTGTTATTTCTCCTCTTTCATTTGTGATTTTCTTTGCATTGCCACCCACCCCTTTTGATGAGTCTGGTTAGAGGTTGATAGATTTTGTTGATCTTTTTAAAGAACCAGCTCCTGGTTTCACTGATCTATTCTATTTTTTGTGTTTGTTTTTAGTTTATCATTTATTTTGCTCTAATCTTTATTATTTCCTTCTTTCTGCTAGTTTTGTGTTTTGTTCTTATTTTTCTAGCTCCCTTAGGTGTAAGGTTATTTGTTTATTTGTGATTTTTCTTGCTTTTGGAGGTAGGCCTGTATTGCTATAAAGTTTCCTCTTAAAACAGCTTTTGCTGCATCCCAAAGATTTTGGATCATTGTGTTTTCATTTTTGTTCTCTCCATATAATTTTTTTATTTCCTCTTTGATTTCTTGTTAGACCCATTCATTGTTTAGTAGCATGTAATTTAACATCCATGTATTTGTGCTCTTCCCAGATTTTTTCTTGTGATTGATTTCTAGTTTCATAATGTTGTGGCCAGAAAAGATGCATGGTATGACTTTGATATTTTTGAGTTTGCTGAGACTTGTTTTGTGGCCTACTGTGTGATCTAACCTTAAAAAATATTCCATGTGCACTTGAAAAGAATGTGTATTCTGTTTTAGGATGGAATGTTCTGAATATATTTGTTAAATCCATTTGGTTCAGTGTGTCATTCAATGCCACTGTTTCCTTGTTGATTTTCTTGTTTGGATGATCTATCCATTGATTTAAGTGGGGTGTTAAAGTCACCTGCTATTATTGTATTATTCTCAATTAGTTCCTTTAGTTTGTTATTAACTAGTTTATGTATTTGGGTGCTCCCATGGTGGGTGCATAAATATTTACAATTGTTATATCTTCTTGTTGGATTGTCCCCTTTATTATTATATAGTATCCTTTGTCTCTTGTTACAGTTTTTGTTTTAAAGTCTGTTTTGTCTGATATTAGTATTGCTACCTGGCTTTCTTTTGACATTTATTTGCATGATAAATGTTTCTGTCCCCTAACTTTCCATCTGCATGTGTCTTTAGGTCTGAAATGAGTCTCTTGTAGGCAATGTAGAAATGGGTCTTGTTTTTGTTTTTTTTTAACCCATTTTGTCACCCTATGTCTTTTGATTGTTTAGTACATTTACATTCAAAGTGATTGATAGGTAGGTATTAATTGCCATTTTGTTACTTGTTGTGTGGTTATTTTTGTAGATCTTCTCTGATCCTTTCTTCTCTTGCTCTCTTCTCTAATGGTTTGCTGGCTTTCTTTAGTGATATACTTGGATTCCTTTCTCTTTATTTTTTTCTGTAACTATTATTGGTTTTTAATTTATTGTTAACATTAGATTTGTATATAACATTTTCTGCATACAGTAGTCTATATTAAGTTGATGGCCACATAAGTTTGAACCCATTCTTTACTCCTCATCCCCCAACCCCCACATTTTAGGTATATGATGTCATACTTTACGTCCTTTTATGAGTCCCTTGACTAATTTTTACAGATATACTTATTTTTACTGTTTTTGTGCTTCCTACTTTTCATACTCTTACACATGGTCTTTACTTCTACTCAAAGAGTGTCCTTTAACATTTCTTGTAGAGCTCGTTAAGTGGTTGTGAACTACTTTAGCTTTTAAAAAACTATTTCTCCTATTCTGAATGATAGCCTTGCTTAATAGAGTATTCATGGCTTCAGATATATTTTCCTTTCAGCACTTTGAATATATCATGCCACTCCCTTCTGGCCTACAAAGTCTCTGCTGAAAAATTCACTGTAAGCTTTATGGGGTTTCCCTTTTATGTAATTGTCTTCTTTTGCTGCTTTTAAATTTCTCTATCACTAATTTTTCAATTTTATTACTATGTATCTTGGTGTGGACCTCCTTGGGTTGATTTTCTTGGGGGATTTCTGTGCCTCCTGAATCTGGATATCCATTTCCTTCCCCAGATTAGAGAAGTTTTCAGATATTATTTCTTCAATGAATTTTCTGCCCCCTTTTCTCTCTTCTTCTTCTAGGATCCCTATAATGCAAATATTATTTCACTTGATGGAGTCACTGAGTTCCCTAAGTCTGTTCTCATTTTCATACTTTTTTTTTTTCTCTCACCTGCTTAGCATGATTACTTTCCATTACTCTGCCCTCCAGGTCGCTAACTCATTTCTCTGCTTCCTCTAGCCTGTAATTTATTCTATTTATTGTATTTTAATTTCATTTATTGTTCTTCATCTCTGATTGGTTCTTATTTATCTCTTTTTAAGAGTCTCACTGATGTCCTCCATTCTTTTCTCAAGTCCAGTGAGAATCTTTATGATCATCACTTTAGATTCTCTATTAGGCATATTTAAATCCATTTCCCTTAGATCTCTTGCTATGTTTGTGTCTTGTTCTTTCATTTGGGACATATTCATCTCTCTTCCTTTAGTCTAACTCTTTGTGTCTGTTCTCTGTGTTAGGAAAGTCAGCTATGTCTTCTACTCTTGAAATTAATGGCTTTATGAAGAAGAGGTTCTGTAATGCCCTGCAGTGCAGTGTCACCTTTTCACCAGAACCTATGTGTGTTGCATGAGTCCTGGTGTTGTGTTTTGGCTGCTTTTTCCTTCAGTCCAGTCATCTACAGTGTCTTTTTACCTTTTGTGGGTAGTGTTGCCAGAGATGTAGTAGCACCAAATTGCCGGGCACTTTCTATGTTGTCCCCTGAGAAGTTTTCATTGGTGGGTGAGGCTTGCAGTCAGACCCATGGTGTGCCCCCAGCCCCCCACTGGGGCAGCCTTCTGACTGTCATATGTAGTTATCTTCCCCTCACCCCAGGGCAGGAGTCACTTTGGAGTGATGCTGACTCCTATTGGGGCTGCTTGCATATTGCCAAGCTGGTGGTCCTGGTTTGAATGGGCTCTGGCCAAGAGTGTATTGGAGGGGATGTACCTCCATTGCTAGGACCATGCCTGCCAGGGTTGGGTGTGAAGTTTTAACAAGGTGTGCCAATCAGCTTGCAAAATGAGAGCTGCCAGTGCTGCTGCCTTGACTGGGGCCAGGAGTGGATCTGCAAAGTGTGTGGGGTGGGGTGTGTAATTTTAACAAGGTATGTGCTGGTCTTCCACAGGATTTGGCCTGTAGTTGCTAACAGGACCCAAACCCCTTAAAGCATGCTGGTGGGGAGAGGTGGTTTTGGCAAGGTCTGTGCTGGTCTTCTGGTGGTGGTGGTGGTGGTGGTGGTGGGTGAAATCCCATTGTGAGGACTGAGGCAAGAATGGCTGGAAATGGTGGATGCACCAAAGAGCAGAGCTGGAGCAGAGCTTGGTGTAAGCAAGTTAGGTAGTGAACACTGGCACTGTGTTGGTTCCTGCAAGTGGCCCTGTGTTTATGCTGGGGCAGGAGAGCAAATGGCACCTTATAGCTCCTTTGTTCCTGGAAGAGTCTCCCTGTGAACTCTGTCCATCTGTGACACACTCTGAGATAAGTAAATAACTCTCTCTCTCCATATGTCCTAGGCATTTTCAAAGGGCTGCTTCTATGCTGTATGTCTGTGGGCTGTTTGTTGTGCTGTCTATTTAAGGGTGGGGACTCAGCTTCTTATTGCCCTCTGGGCTTTCCCAGAGCTAAGCCTGCTGATTTTTAAAATCCAAGCTTTAAGTTCCTCTGGTTGTAAGAACTCACAAAATTTGGTGCCTCTGGTTTTTAAAGCCCAATGTTATGGTGTTTCATCTTCCCCACGTAGGTTCCCCAGTGTGATAATCTATTTCTCTCCCCTCTCCATGCCCATAGCTTCCTCCCTCCTGTGGATGGCTCATGGGAGCATTTAGCAGTCCACCATGGCTCTACCCTTCCTATCCTCTTCAGTGACCTCTTTTCTACTTTTAGTTGTGGAGTTTCTTCTGTCAGTTTTTAGGTCATTTTCTGGGTAATTACTCCAATGTGAGTGTTATCTAGTTGGATCCATGGAATGAGGTGAGCTTAGGGTCCTCCTATTCTGCCATCTTCCCAGCCAACTCAACAAATATTTGTTGAGCATTTAATATTTGTCAGCACCCTTCTTGTCAGAGGATATAGTAGTGGAAACAGAAAAGTACCTGCCTTCATTTTTGTAGGGAAGAGACAATAAGTTAAATGCAGTGTTATTATTAGTATAAGTAATAAAGAGGGTAAGTTAAGCAAGAACAGGATTTATAGCATTTAATAATGGGAGAGTAAGCTTTAAATTTTAGGTAGGTAGAGCAGGAAACCTCATCTAGAAAGTAACTACTGAGTAACTACCTAAAGGTAGTGAGGTAGTTAGCCTTACAGATATATGGGGAAGGAAATTCTAAGTAGGGGGACTTGTGTATTAAAGGCCTTGAGGCAAGCTGCCCAGCCTATTCAGTGAACAGTAAAGAAGGCCAGAGTGGCTGGGGAAGAAAAGATAGAAAAAAGAATACCAGGAAAAAAAGGTGGAGTGGCAACAAGGCCTTATCCTTTATTGAATTAAATATGGCAACCACCAGAGATGGCTGAATACAGTGACATGATTTAACACCTTTTAACAGAATCATTTTGGCTGCTCCATTGAGGTCAAATAACATGCAGGCAAGAGCATAAGCAGGGAAATATGGAGATTTACAGAAAAACTGGGAAAAGATTATTATAATGATTTGTACCAGAACCATACTACTAGTTAAATTCTAGATGTATTTCGAAGGTAGAGCTTCAATTCTTTTTTTTTTTTAAAGAAAGATTTTATTTATTCATTTGAGAGAGAGAGCATGAGAGGGAGGAGGGTCAGAGGGAGAAGCAGACTCCCTGCTGAGCAGGGAGCCCGATGCGGGACTCGATCAGGGGACTCCAGGATCATGACCTGAGCCGAAGGCAGTCGCTTAACCAACTGAGCCACCCAGGCGCCCCAGTAGAGCTTCAATTCTTTTTTTGCTTTGTTAACAGGGATGGTGGTTGCTGCTGCTAATTTTGTGTGCCTTCTTCTGAACAAATAGGAGAGGAGTTGATAGCCCACCAACAGTGATAACCAAGACTATAGGAGAAGCTGGTTCCCTGAGGCAGGGATAGAGGATATCAGGAGCAAAATTTTTACTTTGTTTTTTATTCTTTTATTGAAGTCTAATTGACATAAAATATCTTATTAGTTTCAAGTGTGCATCATTGTGATGTTATTTTTATATGTTACAAAAAATTCCTAAGATAAGCCTGCTTATCATATGTAACCATACAAAGTTATTACAATATTATTGACTCTGTTTCTTATACTTTGTTACATCCCCATGACTTAATTATTTTATAACTGTAAGTTTGTACCTCATAATCCCCTTTACCTATTTCAACCACTCTCCAATCCCTTCC
Source organism: Neomonachus schauinslandi (assembly GCF_002201575.2). Lineage (NCBI taxonomy): Eukaryota > Metazoa > Chordata > Mammalia > Carnivora > Phocidae > Neomonachus > Neomonachus schauinslandi. The sequence goes on along the minus strand of NC_058416.1, from coordinate 29,063,346 downwards.
CCTTCTGGTAAACCAACAGTTTCCAATATCTAGGAGTCATTTTCCGTTTTGTTTCACTTTTTAGATTCTACATATAAGTGAAATCATCCAGTATTTGTCTTATTTCACTTAGCATAATATCACCTGGGTCCATCCATGTTGTTACAAATAATAAGATTTCATTCTATTTTATGGCTGAGTAATATTCTATCAATAGGCACTTAGCTATTGTAAATAAGGCTACAATGAACAAAAGGGTGCATATATCTCTTTGAATAGGTATTTTTGTTTTCTTCAGATAAATGCCCAGAAGTGGAATTGCTAGATTGTATGGTAGTTCTATTTTTAATTTTGGGGGGGATCTCCATATTGTTTTCCATAATGGTTTCACCAATTTATATTCCCACCAACAGTGCATGAGGTTTTCCTTTTCTCTACACCTAGCCAACAGTTACATTTTGCCTTTTTAATAAAAGCCAATCTGACATGTATGTGTGAGGTGACATCTCATTATGGTTTTGATTTGTATTTCTCTGATGACTAGTGATTTTGAGCATCTTTTTATATGTCTCTTGTCTTATTTGGAAAAATGTCTATTCAAACCTTTGCCCATTTTTAATCAGTTTTTTAATATTAAGTTGTATAAGTTCTTTATTTTGGATATCAACTCCTTATCTGATGTATGAGTTGCAAATATCTTCCCCCATTCAGGATGTTGTCTTTTTGTTTTGTTATGGTTTCCTTCACTGTGCAAAGCTTTTTAGTTTGATGTAATCCCATTTGTTTATTTTAGCTCTTGCCTTTATGGTTTCAAGTCTTACATTTAGGTGTTTAAATAATTTTGAACTTATTTTTACATGTGGTGTAAGATAGTAACCCACTTATATTCTTTCACATGTAACTGTCCAGTTTTCTCAATAGAATCTGATGAAGAGACTGTCTTTTCCCCATTGTATATTCTTGCCTGACCATATTTCTCAGTCCTCTTGTTCACTACAGATCTGAATTTTTCCAAAGTTATTACATGTCCATCACCTTTTAAAACTTCATCTTCATTCAACAGACCCAGAGTTTTTAGGCCTTCTTTGTACTGCACAAATGATATAGGGCCTTTATTTGAAATGTCCATCATCTCAAACATAGACACAATGTTAGAGTGATCCATAAAGAAAGGAAAAGCCACGCCTGTTATTTTGGCAATTCTCAGTCATTCTGATACAGATATTAAATACTCTTTTGGCTTTTCTGGCTGGAAAAAGAGCAGGGCACTGGTGAGATAGTTCAGCAACTCCATAATCCGATGTTTTTCCAAATAATTCTTGGCCTCCAGCTCCCTGTTGCCACCTGCCTGCATTCTTCCCTCCTTTACTTCTGATTTTATTTATTTGGGTCCTATTTTTTCTTGTGTCTGGCTAAAGGCTTATTAATTTTGTTGATCATTTAAAGAACCAGCTCCTGGTCTCATTGACCTTCTCTCTCTCTCTCTCTCTCTTTTTTTTTAGTCTCTTTCATTTATTTCTGCTCTATTTTTTATTATTTTCTTCCTTCTACTAGCTTTAGGCTTTATTCATTTTTTTTTTTTCTAGCTCTTTTAGGTACAAGTTAGGTTATCTCAAAATGTTCTTTTTGAGGTAGGCCTGTATTGCTTTAAATTTATCTCTTAGAATTGCTTTCACTACATCCTGAAGATTTTGTACCATTGTGTTTTCATTTTCATTTGTCTGCATGCATTTTAAATTTTTTTTTTAAAGATTTTATTTATTTATTTATTTGAGACAGAGAGAATGAGAGACAGCATGAGAGGGAGGAGGGTCAGAGGGAGAAGCAGACTCCCTGCCAAGCAGGGAGCCCGATGCGCGACTCGATCCCGGGACTCCAGGATCATGACCTGAGCCGAAGGCAGTCGCCCAACCAACTGAGCCACCCAGGCGCCCGCATTTTAAATTTTCTCTTTGATTTTTTGGTTGACCCTTTCATTGTTTAGTAGCATGTTGCTTAGGTTTCAGGTATTTGTGTTATTTCTAGATTTTTTTCTTATAATTTATTTCTGGTTTCTTATCATTGTGGTCAAAAAAGGTCCTTGATATATGATTTCAATTTGGACTTTTTGGACAGAGTTTTTAAATTACTGATTTAATTTCATTACTTATAATTTATTCAAATTTTCTATTTATGTAATTCAGTCTTAGAAGATTGTGTGTTTTTAGTAATTTGTCCATTTCTTCTAGATTTACCAATTTGTTGGCTTATAATTATAGTAGTCTCTTATGATCCTTTGTATTTCTGTGATATAAGTTGGAACTTTTTCCAAATTTTATTCATTTGGGTTCTTTTTTTCCCCCTTGATGTATCTGGCTAGAGGTTTGTCAATTTTCTTCTTTCAAAGAACTAGCTTTTAGTTTCATGGATCTTTTCTATTGCTATGTTAGTCTGTATTTCATTTGTTTCTGCTCTAATCTTTTTATTTCCTCCTCCTACTAACATTGGCCTTTTTCTTTTACTAATTCCTTTAGGTATAAAGTTGGAATTTTTTTTCAGATATTTATTTCTTCAATTAGGCTTGTATTGCTGTGCAGTTCCTTCTTTTGCTGCTTCCCATAGAGTCTTTCCATTTTCATTCTTCTCAAGACATTTTTTAATTTCCTTCTTTGATTTCTTCATCAAACTATTGGTTGTTGGGGCGCCTGGGTGGCTCAGTCGTTAAGCGTCTGCCTTCAGCTCAGGTCGTGATCCCAGAGTCCTGGGATCGAGCCCCGCATCGGGCTCCCTGCTCCGCGGGGAAGCCTGCTTCTCCCTCTCCTACTCCCCCTGCTTGTGTTCCCTCTCTCACTATGTCTCTCTCTGTCAAATAAATAAATAAAATCTTTAAAAAAAAAAAAAAAAAAACTATTGGTTGTTTAGTAATATGTTATTTACATGTTCTTGTGTTTTTCCCAGTTTTCTTATAATTATTTCACACTGTTGTTGGAAAAGATGCTTGATATGGTTTCAGTCTTCTTGAATTTATTGAGACTTGTTTTTTGTAGAATGTTCCATATGCATTGAAAAGAATGTGTATTTTGCAGTTTGGGGATGAAATGTTCTATAGATTAAGTCTCTCTGGTCTAATGTGTCATTTAAGGCTATGGCATCCTTAGTGATTTTTGGTGTGGATGATCTATCCCATCGATTTAAGTGGGGTATTACAGTCCATCTCTTACTACTATTGTATTACCATCAATTTCTCCCTTTATTAACATTTGTTCTATTATAATTAGGTTTTGTTTTGGGTGCATAAATATTTACATGTTTTGTCCTCTTCTTGGACCCCTTTTTTCATTATGTCATTTCCTATTTTTTTATGAATTTTTGTTTTATAGTCTATAGTCTAATTTTTTCTGACAGAAGTATTTTTACCCCCATTTTCTTTTTGTTTCAATTTGCATGGCAAATTGCTGCATTTAACAAGTGGACTTAGGGGAATCCTGTGTGTAAACTGTGTGTGTCTGGAAGATTTGACTGGCTGGCTGGACCTGGACTCAGTATGGGCCAGGGGTGGTCCCATGGAGTACTATGGTGGCCCCAGCAGATTGGCTAGAGGTGTGGTCTAGGGGCCTGGGGTTCACTGGGGTGGACCTAGTAGTCCAGCTATAGCACATTATCAAAATGGAGGTGGAAAATAAATTTTATTTAAAAAATGCCCATTCTCTGTGCCTTTAGAGAGAGTTGAGACAGTTTCCTACCTGGTGGACGGATTTCCTTCACTATTTTTTTTTCCTGGGTATGCCCTAGGATGGGCAAGTTGTCACATCCCTGGTGGTGTTCCCATCATCTCTGTGTTTTTGTGTCTCCTACCTTTCTCTATGTGGTCCCTCTATTGTTTGTTGTGCTAAAGCTAGATATTCAGTGATTAGTTCTTCAGAAGAAATTGCTGTATACAAAGTGTAGATTCAGTGTGTCTGTGGAAAGAGGTGATTTCAGGGTCTTCCTATGCTAACATCTTGGACAACCTCCCAGGAGCACTGTTTATAAACATGTTAATGTAGGATCATATATGTAACCACCAATGATTTCAATTCATTTATTTCCCTTAACAATTGCCAAGATAGGTACTAATATTAAACCCACTTTGCATTTGAAAAAATTAGGACCTAAATAGGTCACAAAACTGATATGTGGTCACTCAATTGGCTAAACAAGTATTGAACAGCACTCACGAACACTTCTCAATCCCAGGTAAAGAACTCACAAATTTACCTGTCTATAATAATGCCTACTATTTATTACTCTAAACTAGGAGATATATAGCCATTGGTGGGCTTGACAGTGCACTTACCTCTCAGTTACCCATATCAGAAGCATTTCTAAATCTGAGGAGGAAATGACCACACACACATCACCCATCTCCTCCTTCTGGGTCAGTAACAATAATTCTGATATATATTCTTTGATATCTTTAAATTCTATTATTATTTAGGACATAGAACACTGCATTCTCTTCAGCCTTAGGTCTGTGTTATACCATCTATGACTGAATTTGTACTACTCATTCTCCCATGATGGGTTTTCATCCTTTTTCATCTTGACTTGGATCTCCCTCTCTCAAAATACTCCTCTTTTAGCATTTTTGTTGACATCTTCTTTTATATATTAGAATCCTTCATTCTCCTTAATAAGCAGAATATTAAAAATTAGGTCTCAAATTTCTTCACTTGAGGGGAGCTATCAGTTGGCAATTACAAATATGTTTTATTCCTAAATCTCTTAGATTTCAAGCATTACCATAGATTTTTTTTCTGCCTTAGAAATTTCTTTTCTTGTGCCTAGAAAACAGCCTGGAGCAGAGATGGAACACTGGTGAGACATGGAAGTCAAATGCAGACAAGGCCATTACTCCACCACTAAGTTTGTATCTCAGCTAATGAATTTGGTCTTGATTAAATGGATCAGATTGGGAAACACAACAAGCCCATGAATAACTAGGAATTGATGGTTATTCTTCCCTCTTTGCCCCATGCCATTTTGTCTCAGAGCTCAGATGAGGTATAGAAGAGAATGCCTTCAAGGTTGCAAAGCAGTCCATTTAGCTCCAGGTCCTGAGAGAGCCTTGAGTCAGCTTGCTGTAGATTCCACCAGTGAGCTTTGACTTCTCAGCAATCTCTCTCATGAGAGGCTTCCCAGAAATCCATCCATTCAGCTCACCCCTGAATGCACTTTGAGCAACTGGCTGCCTCTCCCGTAAGCACGTTATTAATGGTCTCTTTTCAAAAGCAGAGATAGTGCCCTGGAAAATACGATATTGATTTTTCCCCCTCCTTTCTCACTGTTTCAATCACTGCTCGTTTGAATGGCTTTCATTTTTAGCAACAACAAGAGAATCTTCAAAGAAAAGTGGTTTATAGGATCAGCCTGAAATAAAATCACTGCTCAATTTAAGCTCTGAAAAATACTATTGATATTTTAATAGAAGTTTGGAGAGCCTATTGCAAGCTCAATAATAGCTACAAGGAGTTTATACACAGAAATCATACTTAGGGATCATTTTATTTCTTAGGCAGTATGTGTTAACAGCAAATAACAGCTTAAACCTTCACTCACTTCCATACTGCATACATCAAGAGTCTCAAGAGTGTGGAAATGTTCAGAGTACTTCAGAAGGGTGAAAGGCTTTCTACAACTCAAATGATTTGTCTCTAATTGGCCCTTATAGAAGAAATCTGGTTGGTTTTCTCTTAAGCTCTCTATTTGCCTGTGTTGGCATCAGGAAATCCCAACAATCTTAGAGCAGAAAGACCTAAGGATCACATAGTTAAATGGATTTGTTGCATAGATAAGACAAGCAAAGCCCAGGTGATGGTATGATTTAATGAAGTGGCACAGTCTCAAATTCCTGTCCAGGATTCTTTCTCTGTGGACACCTAGAATTCTACCTGCCTGGATTTTGCTATAGTGCTGACTTCTCTCCTCCATTTTCCTCTCATATTGTCAAAAATACCTATGGTTCTTCTCAGTTTTGAATCTTTGTATGCTGCACAAACATACTAATTTATGAGGTAGAATAGTGATATTATATTATCTGGTATATTACTTAGTGTGTTAAATTCAAGGGTCATTTCAAGAGCCACCTTTTCTAGGAAACTTGTGTGTAACTTTTGTCCCTAACAATGTCACTCTTTTCTATCAACCCCTGTAAATCACTGAAAATATGCCTTGATTTGTCCTTAATTGTTCTATGTGTGCACCAAGATTTCTATTGAGGTCTTTAAAATTGATGTTGAGTAAATGAATAGATTCACTATATACTATTTACTATGTAGCTAATAAATGTGTAAGGTACCATGCTGTTAAGAGAAATACAAATAAGAATAAAAAATATTTTCCTGTATTTTTTTATCTTTTTATTTGATAGAACAGGCAGAGGGAGCAGGCTCCCCTCTGAGCAGGGACCCCGATGTGGGGCTCAATCCCAGGACCCTGGGATCATGACCTGAGCTGAAGGCAGACGCCCAACCAACTGAACCACCCCGGTGTTCCCCAGATGCAGGTTTTAAATGTAGGAGAAGAATCTTCACAGGAAGAGATTGATATAGAAGAAGATAGTAAACTTCAGAAGGAAAAACAAGAGTAGGAGAATTTAGGGCTTGTCAATATAGTGGAATTATACAGGATATTTGGGAAAATATAATGAGACAGTTTCAAAAATGTGATTAAAGGAGAGGAAATAGGATGAGAAACAAAATGTTTCCAAGTTTGGGGGATCAAAGCTATGCTTTTAGTATATTACACAGACAGGGGGAAAGAATCTTGATTAGGATGGGGAGAGGGATATCCATTCATTCAGTCATGCAATAAACATTAATTGGGAATATACTATATGTAAGGCACTATTCTAGGCTCTAGGGATACTTTGAAATGATGGGATGAGGAAGTCATTACATCAAATGCCAGACTAACATGGATAAAAAGAGTTAGATTAATAAATGTTGAAGAAATTGTGCCTGATTGAACATGAAAGCAGAAGAGCCAATATTACACAAAACGCTGATTAGGGTGTCATTAATAGGAGGAGGGGAAGTGAGAGGAGTTTACTGGAAGCCTGTGTAGGTAGAGGATAAGCACTGGTGAATTAGGTTTGGGCCATGGTACTAGGGGTAGAATATTGGATGGAAAATTTATCTTTTAGGATTTCCCTGTTTGCTCTTCCATAGAGGTGTTTGATTAGATAGGTCTGCAACCATAGAGGCTGCCTGACCTTTGTTCTGGCATAATGCTTAACTTCTTGGAAGATGTAGACAGCCACTGCCATCAGAAACCAGGCCAACTCCCATGCGGAAGGAAGTGCCTTAGTCTAATTAGAGGAATTCTTGCAAGTTCCATATGGCCAAGCACCTCTCACCAGGAGCCTACATTGATTTGGGGGAAAGCCTTATAGCTTTGCCTGGCCTTTTCTTTTTTTGTGTACATCTTTCTTGGGAACCATGAAGGAAAACAGTTCTGGCAGCTAGCCAGTCTCATTTTTTCACCAGCAAAGGGGAGCCTAATATAATCCAGCTCTTAGAGGCAGGGTTCTTGCTTCCTGTTTCCATGTGGAAGGACCTAATCAATCAACTCACTAACAGTAGGCCCTGCAAAGTTCTTTATACCCACTGGCTAGGTCAGTACCTAAAATGTGGACAAGTAATGCAAGGATAAGTTTCTCTCCTTTATGAAAACCACACCCATGGTGTAACTTCATACACTGGTTGGGAGGAAATTTGATGGCTAAGAAGACTTTTGAATGACCCTAAAACTATACTCTATAGAATGCTACCTTTTTTGCTTAGGAAGAACAACACAAATTTCAAATGGCCACTTCGTTAATGATCTGAAAACAAATTGGAGGAAATCTATTTCTCATCCAAACTATGAAACCAATTGAAAATAAATTCAAATCACATTTCATCCCTATTTGAGATTAACTGGGTTTGACATCTGTGATTATAGACATTATGACATTGTTTCATGAAACAGAAGTAGAATTTTTGTTATTTTTAAGTCTCAGGACATGAACTTAGTATTGAATTTTTGAGTTTATTTTTGTTGTTTTCCAAGATAAATTTGAATAATCTTTTTAACTTTTTTTAAATTATAGGTTTTCTTCAGGGTATCAAATAATCTTTAAAAAGATAGTTCCCCCTTGCCTACAGTTTGTTACAACCATCTTAGTTTACCTGCATCAAAGGCCTTGTAATATTTTAGAACAATCTGCATTTCATCTTAATATAAGAAATATTTATTGAGGATCTAATTTATGCCAGACACGTCTCTCAGTTCTGTGGATGTCATAAATATATTTTCCACATAGACTTCTACAGAATCATTTCATCTTCAAACATTTTTTTAAAATGTTAACTATTAGGCTGGCTATGGGGTATATGGAAACTCTGCAATAGTCTTGCAACTTTTCTGCAAATCTAAGACAAAGTCTATTAATATAAACTAAAAATATAAGATGTAAAGTTTATTAAATATTAAAACAAAAACTCCATGAATAAATGAGTCTCATGATATGTTACAAAAGCAAAACATCCCCCAACCAAACTTAAAAAGTATGTAAGGAAATGATTAACTGTGTAATAGTCAAGATAGCCTAGGTTAGCAAACCAACACAAAACCTTAATGCTTATTAGCAGAAAAGGATTTTAATATGTTCAAAATATAGAACCAAATGGATTAAAAGAAATACTGTCAATAGTAATGAATATATATAAAATAAGATGTATATTTTATAAGTGAATAATATGATATAAAAACTCTACAAATGGGTCTCATGGCATATTGGACACAGTAGGCATTTGAAAGGTAGGTCAGTTAAAAACACCTAAACTGAAGAACAGACAGGAAAACAGAAAGGGAGGCAAAAAAACAGAGGTATTAAAAATATTCAAAAGGTAAATCATATGTAAAGTTGGAGTGCTAGAAGTGAGGGAAAAGTAGTAAAACAGAAAATGAATTTTCCAATGCTGATAAATTTCATATTTTTTAAGTCTTTTTGAAATCCCACCGCCACAAACAGAATATAAATAAAATAAGCATGGGTGTACACACATACACACTCCTTAGTAAAACTGATGAAACCCAAAGAAAAAGAATCACAAAAGCATGTAGAGAAAAAAAAAAAAAAGCACTAACTTTCATGGAACTACAATAAAACAAGCAGCAATAAGAGAGTTACCTTACTAAAAGAATCATTGAAAGCAGAAGACCATGGATTAGCGTCTTTAAAATGGTGAGGGGGAATAAAACCTGCTTATACTTCTATATTTAGGAAAAATATACTTAAATAAAGATAAATGAAAAATTTTAATAGTAGACCAGAAATAAAGGTAATACTAAAATGGGTTTATCGAACAGAAGGCAAAGGATACCAGGCAGAAACATGGATGAACAAAATGGAAAACACAAAATTAAATACATAGGTAAAAATATTAAATGCATAAAACCAAATTCAAATAAATTTGAGTATGAGATTAAAACTTTCATAAATTTTAACATTACTTTAAAAAGAGTAAAATAATTACTACGCATAAAAAGTTATAAGTACATGTTTTAATTTGGGGGTTAATCAACATAAGAGTAAAATGTATAATTGATAGGTTGCAAGGGAAAAAAACTCTGAATAATCCCAACAAACAAAAAAATCCCAAGGAGAAGGAAAAGGAGTTAAATTTAAAACACATGTTAAATGGTAGATATAACCATTTCTATCAGTAACTATAAATCAACTGGATATTCCAATTAAATACTGATTAAAGACTATAAAAATTAGGCTTTAAATACATTGACAGAAAAGTTGGTGAAATGTTGAGAAAAATGGGACATTAAATATTTACAATATCAGACAAAGTGAACTTTTTAATGCAAGAGTGTTAGAAATAGAGGGACATGTCTTAATTCTAGAGATCAATGTAGGAAGATATGACAATTTCATTCTTTTTTTTTTTTAAAGATTTATTTATTTGAGAGCGAGAGAGAGAGCGCAAGAGGGGGTAGGGTTAGAGGGAGAAGCAGACTCCCCGCCGAGCAGGGAGCCCGATGTGGGACTCGATCCCGGGACTCCGGGATCATGACCTGAGCCGAAGGCAGTCGCTTAACCAACTGAGCCACCCAGGGGCCCGATATGACAATTTCAAATCTATAGGAACACATTAAAAGGGACTCAGAGTTGCATATACCAAAAACCACAATCATTAGGGAGACCTGAAAATACAAGACTCGAAAAGCACAATAAATTTGATCTCACTGTCATGTTAAAATACTGCACATAACAAAAAGAGTCTATATTCTTTTTCACACACACGAAATTTTTACCAAAGTGAACTACATGCTGTACCATGAAGAAAGCCTCAGAAATTTCAAAAGATTTCAATCAATCAAGTTGAAAATGAATGACAAAAAGAAATTTCCCAGCAACTTGAAAATGAGTAGCATACATGTCTAAAGAATACATGGAATGAAGGCAAAAATATCAAACTAGAAATTATAAAACAATTGCAAAATTCATGAAGATATATCAACACTTATGTTTAGAAGGAAATGTGTTGCCTTAATTCAGTGATTCTCAACTAGGAGTGATTTTTAGTTGGCTCAACTGGAGGGTAATACTAGCATGTATGGGTTGAGGATAGGGGTGCTGTTAAACATCCTACAATGCACAGGACAACTACCTCCAACAAAAATTATTTATGCCAAAATAGTAATAGTGCCAAGGTTGAGGAACCCTGTTTTAAATGCAAATACTGGGAAATAAGAGAAAGAAGGCTGAATATCAATGTGAAGTAGCAGCAAATTAAAAAAAAAAAGATATTAGAAGGAAGAAAAATAGAAAGGAATTAAATCAATAAATCAGTGAAATAGAAATCAGATGTATAATACAGAGAATCAAGAGTCAAATATTGGTTTTTTGAAATGATAAAATTGAAAAACTATTAGGACTGTTCAGAAAAAAAATAACTGATTCTACACACCTTAAAGATAATAAGAGGTTATGATGAACAGCCTTATGCCAATACATTTGATAATTTGGATGAAATCAACAAATTTCTCAATTAAATAGCCACTTAATGACCATAGAGGAAAAAAATAGAAAATCTGAATAGCCCAATATCCATCAAAGATTAAAACCCTTATTTAAAACTTCCAAAAAAAAAAAATCCCAGGCTCAGATAACTTTTTCTTTTTAATAATGAATTCTAAACATTTTTAAGAAAAACTAACACTCACAAATTCTTCCAGAGTGTAGAGGACTACATCATAATTTTTTATCACACAAGCATAGCCTTGATATCAAACCCAGACAGAAACACCAAAAGAAAGGAAAATTACAGAATAGTCTCCTATAATCATAGATTCAAACATTCTAAAAATAATGTAAACAAAACAAATTCAAAACTATATTAAACATCATCAATTAAGCTTTATTCAAAAAATGCAAGGGTATTGTAGAATTCAAAATTAAAGTAATTCAGACATTAATATAAAAATAGAGAATAATTATGATTATCTCTGTAGACTCATAAAGAAGATGTTTAGTTAAAATACCTATTCATGATTTTAAAAACTTTACCAAACTAAAAAGAGAGGGAATTTAACTGGTGAAGAATATAAAAATTTATGGTAGACATATTTAATGATAAAATATTAATAGCTTTCCTTCTGAGATTGGAAATAAGATATGAATGCAAATCATCCCTTCTCAATATTTTAAGACTTTCTAATAGAGTGATAAAAACAAATGAAAGTCATAATGATTGGAAAGAAAAAAAGTCAACAATTTGGACAAGGTAATTGCATATGTAAAATACTCAAGAATCTACAAAATACTATTAGAATTGATGATTGTATCTAGCAACCTTGATAAATTCAAAGAATTGTATTTCTCTATATTATCAATGAAAGAAAACCAAATTAAATAAAAATGATACAATTTATAATCACAGAAAAATCAACCTTCCTATTCTGAAGTCTACAATATTAATAAGCAAATCAAATAAGACTTAGATGAATACTATGTTCACTTATCAGAGACTCAATATGGCAAAGTTGTCAGTCTCAGCCAATTTATCTATAGTTTTAGCACAATCTCAATATACAGAGAAAGAAAACTTGGAGGGACATTAACAATGTGTTTTAAAAATTCATATGGAAATGCAAAGGCAAATATTTGATGAAGCAATCTTTATTTTTTTAATTAAATTTAATTTTATTGTTATGTTAGTCACCATACAGTACATCATTAGTTTTGGATGTAGTGTTCCATGATTCATTGTTTTCATATAACACCCAGTGCTCCATGCAATACGTGCCCTTTTTTGTAGTTTTTAATTTTATTATGTTATGTTAGTCACCATACAATACATCATTAGTTTTTGATGTAGTGATCCACAATCCATTGTTTTCGTATAACACCCAGTGCTCCATGCAGTACATGCCCTCCTTAATACCCATCACCGGGCTAAAGCATTTGACAAAATACAGCATCCTTTCCTTATTAAAACTTTTCCAAGTATAGGGATAGAGGGAAAATTCCTCAATTTCATAATCTTCAGTGGGGAAAAGCTGAGAGTCTTTCCCTTAAGATTAGGAACACAACAAGGATGCCCACTCTTGCCACTATTGTTCAACATAGTACTAGAAGTCCTAGCAACAGCAATCAGACAACAAAAAGAAATAAAAGGTATTCAAATTGGGAAAGAAGAAGTCAAACTCTCTTCGCAGATGACATGGTACTTTATGTGGAAAATCCAAAAGACTCCACCCCCCAAATTACTAGAACTCATCCAGCAATTCAGTAATGTGGCAGGATAAAAAATCAATGCACAGAAATCAATTGATTTCTCATACACTAACAATGCAACTGTAGAAAGAGAAATTAGAGAAATGATTCCATTTACAATAGCACCAAAAACCATAAGATACCTCGGAATAAACCTAACCAAAGAGGTAAAAGATCTATATTCTAGGAACTACAGAATACTCATGAAAGAAATTGAAGACGACACAAAAAGATGGAAAAACATCCCATGCCCGTGGATTGGAAGAATAAACATTGTTAAGATGTCTGTGCTGCCCAGAGCAATCTATACCTTCAACGCCATCCAGATCAAAATTCCAATGACATTTTTCAAAGTGCTGGAACAAACAATCCTAAAGTTTTTATTGAATCAGAGAAGACCCCAAATAGCCAAGGAAATGTTGAAAAAGAAAAACAAAACTGGGGGCATCATGTTGCCTGATTTCAAGCTATATTACAAAGCCATGATCACCAAGACAGCATGGTACTGGCACAAAAACAGACATATAGACCAATGGAACAGAATAGAGCCTAGATATGGACCCTCAACTCTATGGTCAAATAATCTTCGACAAAGCAGGAAAAAATATGCAATGGAAAAAAGACCGTCTCTTCAATAAATGGTGCTGAGAAAATTGGACAGTTATATACAGAAGAATGAAACTCGACCATTCTCTAACACCATACACAATGAGGAAGCAATCTTTAAAAACAAAACTGGGTGAGTTAAATACCAATACATAGCAAGATCTATTATAAAACTATACCAATCAACAAAGTAGTATTGGTCTTCTAATAAACAGTGTTGGTTTCATTGAGTATAAGGAGAAAAATATATCTTGATCTCTACCTATACCTAAAAATTTCTTGTAGTTCAATTTTAAATTATGAGTTAAATCAAGAGGTTTTTAGAAGAAAGCATAGGAAAACATTTTAATGTTAGATTAAGAAGTTTTCCCTGAACACACGATATGCTCTCAATAATGAAAAATAAAAATGTGCTATGTCAAAATTTTAAACTTTTACTTATTAAAATACATGATTGCAACAGAAGAAGCTACAGAGTGGGAGAAAATACTCAAATGTATATTCAACAAAGGATTTGGATTTAGAGTACATAGAGATTATACTTATCAATGAGAAAAAAGATAACCAAATAAACTAATGGGGAAAATTTCTTAAACAGATTCGTCACAAAAGAGAACATTTAATTGTCCAACAACAAATTAAAAGTTGCTGAATTCCATTAGTCTTCAGGAACATGCAAATCAAAAGTACAATGAAATACCCCTGATACATGCACAGAATAATTAAAGTGAAAAAAGCAATTCTCAGTATTGCTGAAGAGAAGGAGCACCAGAAATCTCATGCACTGCTAGTGGAAGGGTAAATTGGTACAACCACCTTAGAAAACTCATTGATAGCATCTAAATACACACATTTTCTGTGATGCTACAGTTTAACTTCCAGGTATATGTTTAACAGAAAAATGAACATTTGTTCAACAAAAGATATGTACAAAAATGTTCATAGCAGTGCTGTGTATAACAACAAAAACTATAAATTACCAAATGCCCTTCAGCAGCAAAATGGATATGTCTATTTTGGCATATTTATACAATGTAATAATATCCTAGAATAAATAAATATGTACAAATGCAAAGAACTACATAAATGAATCTCAAACATGTTTAACAAAGGAATCGAACCATAAATGGTATGTATGGTATGATTCATTCTACATGAAATACAACAAATAAAAAAAAAACTAATTTGTGGTATAAGTCGTCAGGATAATGGTTACACTAAGATAATAACTTGAAACAAGCTCAAGGAGGATGTAGGGTACTGGTAATACTTTGTTGATCTGGGAGTTAGTTATTATGAGTTTGTTCAATTTGGAGAATTATAATTATTTCTATATGCATATTACACTTGAATAAATAGGTTACAGGTATAGTAAAGTACACAGAAAGCAAAATAATATGGACAAAGGCCAAACAAGAAATTAAAACAGACAATTAAGGGTTGCTGGCTGGCTCAGTCACTAGAGCATGTGACTCTTGAACTTGGGGTTGTAAGTTTGAGACCCATGTCAGGTGTAGAGATTACCTTTAAAAATAGGCAAATTATATACTATGCAAATAAAAACATAAGTGGAGTGTCTATATTTCTAACAGAAAATATAAGCAAGTGTATGAACGAAGATGAAAAGTATTTCTTAATGTTAGAATCAATCAATGGATCTAGAGGGTATAATGCTAATGAAATAAATCAGTCAGATAAAGACAAGTATATTATTTCATTCAAATATAGAGAATACACTGATGGTTACCAGAGAGGAGGTGGGTGAAATAGGTGAAGGGATTGGGGCGCCTGGGTGGCTCAGTCGTTAAGCGTCTGCCTTTGGCTCAGGTCATGATCCCAGGGACCTGGGATCGAGCCCCGCATCGGGCTCCCTGCTCAGCGGGAAGCCTGCTTCTCCCTCTCCCACTCCCCCTGCTTGTGTTCCCTCTCTCGCTGTGTCTCTCTCTGTCAAATAAATAAAATCTTAAAAAAAAAAAATAGGTGAAGGGATTTAAGAGTATACTTATCATGATGAGCACTGAGTAATATATAGAATTGTTGAATCACTGTATTGTACACCTGAAACTAATATAATACTGTATGTTAATTATACTGGAATTAAAATAAAATTTAAGAAAAATCAACCAACCAAAAATCCATAATGATTATAAATAGGTATGTGTCTAATAACAGATTCAAAATACATAAAGTAAAACAGACAAATATAAGAGAATAGACAAATCCATAATCATAGCTAAGACTTTAATATGGTCTCAGAGCTATTTATATAAAACCTAGACAAAAAAAAAAATCAGATTAAGACAATCTGAATAACACAAGCAACTCCTCTGACAAAATTGATATTTATAGAACAGAGCAACCTACAGGTACAGATTATATATTCTTTTTAAGAGCTTATGTAACAACTGAAAAATGATATGCTGGGCTATCGAACAACTCAATTTTAAGAGACTGTACTATTACAGTGTTCTCTGAAAACAATGAATTTAACTTATGAAGCTCTTATTTATTTATTTATTTCCATTTATTACCTTTTAAAACTTTCCTTGTGCCCCCACTCTCCATCCTCACAGAATAGTCTGGGGCAACCAGTAAGCAGCCCTACCCCAGTGCACCATCCCACAATACTCAATGGGCCTGCTCAGCCCATACAGGAGGCACACCTGAGTACCACCAAATATAAAGATAGTGGATCACTTACAATGCTAATATGAAGGTTAGAAGACAAAAAGTAGTAAAATCAATGACAATAATTAGGTAAGTGATACACAAAATAAAAAGAGGTAAAATGATACCAAAAACATAAATGACTATCAACTTAAAATACAGATTATTACAATATTATTATGATAATGAACATCATGGTAATCACAAACCAAAAAACCTATATAGATACATTTAGTAGAGCGAGAGAAAGGAATCTAAATATAACACTAAAGAAAATCATCAAACTACAAGAGGAGAGAGCTAGAAAAGAAGAAACAGAGAAGACAAAAATAACCAGAAAACAATTGGCAATAAGTACATACCTATCAGTAATTCATCTAAATGTAAATAGACTTCTCCAATCAAAAGACCTAGTGTAGCTAATGGATTAAAAAAAAAAAAAAGACCCTCCATATACTGCCTACAAGAGACTCACATAAGATTTAAAGGAATATGCAGACTGAAAGTGGAGGGATGGTAAAAGATATTCCATGCTAATATTTATATCAGACAAAAGAGACTTTAAAACAAAGATTGTAAGAAGGCCATTACATAATGATAAAGGATCAACTCAAGAAAAGAATATTACATTTGTAAATGTTTATGTACCTGACATAAGACCACATAAATATATAAAACAAATATTAACAGATAAAGAGAGAAATTGACAGCAATACAATATTAGTAGGGGATTTTAATACCCCACAATGGATAGATCATCTGGATAAAAATCAATAGGAAACAGCACCAAAAAGAAAAAGCTACCTAGAAATAAACTTAACCAATGTGGTAAAAGACCTATACTCTAAGAACTATAAGACATTGATGAAAGAAATTGAAGATGACATAAAAGGAAATATATTCCATGCTCATGGAATGGATGAATTGATATTATTAAAACGTCCATACTACACAAAGCAATCTGCAGATTTTATGCAATCTCTATCAATATACCAATAATATGTTTTTCACAGAACTAGAACAAATAATCCTAAAATTTGTATAGAACCACAAAAGACCCCATATAGCCAAGGCATTTTTGAGAAAGAAGAATGAAGCTAGTGGTATCCCAATCCCAGATTTCAAGATACTACAAAGCTATAGTAATCAAAACAGTATGAAACAGACACAAAAATAGATCAATAGAATAGGACAGAGGGCCCATATACTTATATGGTCAATTAGTCTATGACAAAAGAGACAGGAATATAAAATGAGAAAAAGATGGTCTTTTCAATAAATGGTGCTAGGAAAACTGGACAGCTACATGCTAAAGAATGAAACAGGACCACTTTCTTACAACATACACAAAAATAAACTCAAAATGGATTAAAGACCTAAATGTAAGACCTGAAATCATAAAACTCCTAAAAGAAAACATAGGTAATAATTTCTTGGACATTGGCCTTAGCAACACATTTATGGATATGTCTCCTTGGGCAAGGGTAAGAAAAGCCAAAGTAAACTATCGGTACTATATCAAAATAAAAAGCTTTTGCACAGCAGAGGAAACCATCAATGACAACAACAAAAAATGCACCCATTGAATGGAAGAAAATATTTGTTATTGATATATCCACTAGGGGGTTAATATCTAAAATATATAAAGAACTCCTACAACTCAACACCAAAAATATCCAATTAAAAAATGGGTAGAGGACCTGAATAGATATTTTTCCGAAGAGTACATACAGATGGCCAAAAGACACATGAACATATGTTCAACATCACTAATCATTAGGAAAATGCAAATCAAAATGATGAGGTATCCTCTCACACGAGGCAAAATGGCTAGTGTCAAAAACAGAACAAATTTTGGCAAGAATGTGGAGAAAAGGGAACCTTCATGCACTGTTGGGAATGTAAATTGTACAGCCACTGTTGAAAATATTACCCAGGTTCCTCAAGAAATTAAAAATAGAAATACCATATGATCTAGTAATTCAACTACTGAGGATTTACCTAAAGAAAATGAAAACAATAATTTGAAAAGATATATGCACCCCTATGTTTACTGCAGAACTATTTACAATAGCCAAGATATGAAAGCAACCTGTGTGTATCAATAGATAAGTGGACAAAGATGTGGGGGCTGTGTGTGCATGCATACATATGTATATATACATATATATACACATACGTATAATATAGAATATTATAGAATATTACTCAGCCATAAAATAGAATGAGATCTTGCCATTCATGACAACCTGGATGAACCTAAAGGGTATTATGCTAAGTGAAATAAGTCAGAGAAAGACACATAACATATGTGTTGAATCTAGAAAACAAATGAACAAAAAAACCCCAGTAACAGACCCATAAATACAGAGAATTGGTGGTTGCCAGAGGGGAGGAGTGTGGAGGGATGGGCTAAATAGGTGAAGGGTATTAAGGTGTTCAAACATCCAGTTATGTCACAGAGATGAAAAGTATGGTGTAGGGAATATAGTCAATAATATTGTAATTACGTTGTATAGTGACAGATAATAACTACACTTACTGTGGTGAGCATTGAGTATAGAATTGTTGATAACCATGCTGTACACCTAAAATTAATATAACATTGTATACCAACTATACTTCAATAATATTTTTACAAAATCAATGTATTTTATCATATTTACAGAATAAAAATTTAGGTGATGATCTCAGTAGATACAGAAAAAACACTTAATAAAATTCAGTAAACTCGGTAAGTCTCAGACTAACAAATCAAGAAAGTAAAAGACTTAAAAGCTGAGAAGTAACATTGTTCCTATTTGCATGATTGTCAATGTAGAAAATCCCAAATAGCATACAAAAGATCCACTAAAAGTAATGTTATTAGCTGCATCATAAAAGGTCAATATACCTCTGTATATCAATTGTACATACAGTATCAATTGTAGTTTTATATACTAAGAGCATACAATTGGAAAATAAAATAAAGATCATTCTAATTCCAACAGCGTCAGATAATTTATCAGGAAGAAAGAAAGCCAAGCACCTTCTCTATACAGGAAACAGCAAAACATTAAAAGAAAAAAAAAAATTAGAATAAAGAGCCAACCTAAAATTTAATATTCAGCAGAAACCACTTTGGGAAATAGTAATATAAATTATATTCTAGCCAAATAAAAATAGTAGGCATGCTACAACACACAGAGACACAGCCCTTAAATTGAGAATATTCTACTTAATATTTTCCTATGACAAATATAATAACAAATTCCTGTTTAAGTATATGAAAACATGACAAAAGGCTGGTATTTGGTATTAGTTAAAAGGCTAGTCATACTGTCTAGCAAGAGGATAAGAGCCTGGGGTACCTGGGTGGCTCAGATGGTTTAAATGTCTGCTTTTGGCTCAGGTCTTGATGTCCAGGTCCTGGGAAGGAGCCCTGCATTGAGCCCTGCCTCAGGCTCCCGCCTCAGCAAAGAGCCTGCTTCTCCCTCTCCCCTTGCCCCTCTCCCCCACTCTTCTGTTGTCTCTCTCTGTCGAATAAAATCTTAAAAAAAAAAAAAAAAAAAAAAAGGGTAAGAGACCCAGTTTGGCCGTGTTGAATAAACAGATGATGAGATAAGAGATGAAGAGGGAATGAGACACACAGGCACAGTTAAGTCCCTAGCTCCTGAACTGATGCTTAGCTGCAGCCTTCCCCATATTTTCGGTCTCTTTTTAAAAAGTTGTACCAAGTGAAGTTCCTACCACTTAAAATAGAAAAATTCTTATTACTACAAGTTTGGACCTGATCTTTTGTAATTAATGGAAACTTAGAGTTACTTAATGAAATGAGGATTGCCACACCTACTTTAAAAGATGCCTCAGGGGATTAGAAACAGTATGTGAAAACTATTGTTATTTAGCCATTATTATATAATATCTTTGTACTCAGCCAAAAGTCAGATGGAACTGTAATTCCCCCTTTCCTCAAACAGGGGGAATGAGGTAGAGAATGAGTCCCTGGGAATGATCTAAAGTTGTTTTTGTTGACTTGAGTCTCTGGGTATTTTATGACCTTGACCTTTTTTGAGGTTCAGGATAAAATCTACTGGCACTTTAGATGACTCTACAAGTTCTTTAAACACCACCATGGGGTCTCCTATGAAAAGCTTTAAAGTTCTGGACTCTTACACATGGAATACAATTTATTTCAGGGTGTAAAATTCTCCCGGGGGGGTGGGTAAAAATCATTCTCTTGGAAATGCACAAGATGAATAAGGGAATTTGTGTGTTTCACTGTGGTAGAAAAGAAAGGTGAGAAATGGATGTGTGGACATATAGAGATCTGGATTCCCCTTCAGCCATGTATAATTCCATGCTAAAATACTTAAATTTGATTTTACTTCAGATTAAAGAAATTGCCCAATTCTCATTTCCCCCACCTCTATTATCAGTTATTTGAGTGTATATAATGAGAACTCTTAAGCCTTTAAAATAAGTGAAAAAGCACAATTTGAGGTGCTATTTCTGTACAGGAAATATCCACATCTAATGGTTCCAGAAGTGATAGTATTTTTAGGAGCATCAATGGTAGATCTTAAACATTTTTTTTTTTTAAAGATTTTATTTATTTATTTGCGAGAGAGAGAATGAGAGACAGAGAGCATGAGAGGGAGGAGGGTCAGAGGGAGAAGCAGACTCCCTGCTGAGCAGGGAGCCCGATGCGGGACTCGATCCCGGGACTCCAGGATCATGACCTGAGCCGAAGGCAGTCGCTTAACCAACTGAGCCACCCAGGCGCCCGATCTTAAACATTTTAGAAGGCAGAGCTCCCGGCCATCATGTTCAACCACTCTTATGTGCCAATTGAACTGAAAATCTCTTAAAAAGGAACTTCTGCAAGAATACCAGGCTTGAACTATAATTGCATGGTTCCATAGCACATCAGGGTTCCTCAGATTTGACCTTGAAGACTATGACATCCAAGGTTGTGGATCATCTTCCCCAATGTCTTCCTGCCTCATCACAGAATCTAAGTTGGATAAAGTCTTGGATGTTATTCATCCTACCCATGCAGTGATCTTTACTCCAACATTCCTGAGAAGTGGTCTTCAGCTTTCAGCTTAAATGCCTTTAGCGACAGGCTGCTCATTTATTTGACAAGGTAGATTGCTCCTTGGTTAGACGGCTTTAATTGTTGGAAAGTTCTCCCTCAAATTGAGCAAAATCAACCTCCCTATAATTTTCACCCAATAATCCTTGTCCTGATTTCCAGAGCAATACAGAATGAATTGACTCCCATCAACCCTTCAAATGACAGCCCTCCACCCAGGCATACTCACTCCTTTAGCTCACTACTCTGTGAAGGGGTGATGTAGCACTATGATTCAGTCTGAAAACCTGGGTTCAATTCTCTGGTCTCAGTTGTCAAATTACAGGCTCCAAATCTGTGTAATGGAGGTAAGGGTATATGTGCTATATCTTTCCTTAGGTTTTTGCATAGATTATATTGAGAGAACCTGTGGAATGTATTATTTCAACTCTAATATACACTATAAATATGATATATCATTAATGAGTCTCAATTCACACTGAATAGTCCACTTCCGAAATTTTTCTTGGAGAACTCAACTCTCATTGTTCTCATATTTATTAGATTTTCTTTAGTGTAACATTCCAGGGCTAAAGTCAGGTTCCTCCTAACTGCCATTGCCCTGTTTAATATGACTGGCTTTCTTTTCCTGTAGAGAGCATGGAAAGCTAAGTTGTTTCATCAAGCCAAGTAATATACCAAAGTCTTTCCTCACTTTAGTTATTTTGCTTACTTCCAAACCTGAGCATATACATGGAAGGTATTACACTTTTCTTATTCCTTTTTAATATCAACAATTATTCTCCATGTAAATGAGTTCATAGTATTGAAGTGTGAAATTTAGGCCAAAGATACAATCGCCAAGAATTCAAAGAGCATCTGATTAGTGATTATTTTCTTTAAGTGTCCCTGAATTGATCTCTACCTGATGATCCATGCCCACATTTTAAACACAGTAATATCTGCTTTAGAAATAGGCTAAGCTGCCACTTAGAAGTCTAATGACAATAATTGCTTTACAGTAAATGACTCAGGACAGTAACTTAATCAACAAGACTTATGATTTACTTAAAATACATGCGGGTGTTCATTATTTCTAGGGAAACATGATTATTAAGTCTAATAACATTTGCAAATGTAAAGTACTATAATTAGGTGGAAATTTTCTAATTCTAAAGGCCATGCACCAGAAATACTGAGGAAGGTGAAACTGTCAGATATAAGTTATATTGTATGATAGATGTAAATGAAAATGTTCAGCATTTTATTTTGCATATATAACAAGGAGTACAGCATAGGACACAGTGACAGGAAAAGAAATGTTAATAGCAAGAGAAGGGCAAGAGAGGAGATGAGAGAAAGAAGTGATAAATTTTAAAAAGGAAAATATAAATGTGGGAGAGGCAACACTAAACTCAAAAAAAAAAAGAGAAACTAAATGTTAGAAGTTGCATATAAGAAATATCAGTGGAGTGTTCAAATAAACCACCAGGACCCAAGGGCCAAAAGTACGTGTATTACTTTATGACATACTTTACAGGCAGAAAAGGACATGGATCAAAACGAGGTACGTAAGTAAAAATGTTGAAATTATTAATCCGGGAAGTCAGGATAAATTGGGTAAGAAAAAGATGGCCAACAGAAAAAAACAGTAGTATCCCAACACTAAAAGCTTTCCTATTGGCAAGAGCCAAAATAAATACCACAGGAAATAGGGACATAGAAATTGATCAAAATGAATAAAACCAGAAACTTAGATTAGCTGGCAGGGCAACTGGGGTGGATGCAGGAATTAGAATACACTAAACTCATCAGTTAGAATTAGATTAAACTTCATAGAATAAAATAATCCAATATTTTTTTAAGTATCTTAAAAATGATTAAAAAAATCTATCATTCACTAAATATAGGGCAATTCAGGACTACTAAGGAAATCGATAGTCATCAGCTTATTTCATCTCAATCTCCCTAGGAGAAGACCCTTGTCTTAAATGGACATAAATGACTGCTGGGGCTTCACTCATCATACAAGTATTTTAGGAAGCAAGATGGAGGAGGGGGTAAAGCACAGTGTTCTTCCTCTATTTAAGGAATTTCCCAGAATCTATACAAAACCTATCCATTTTCTTTTCATTAAACAAATGCAGTTATGTGGCCACACTTTTGCAAGGTAAGCTGGTAAATGTGCTTAGGTAAATTCAGGAGAAAATAGATGTTAAGAGGAAATTAATTTCTGTCATATTACATAGGAATAACAAAGATTAACATTTATTAAGTATTCATTATGTGGCCAAACCCTGTACAAAATATTTTGTACATATTATTTCACAATAATCCTAAAACTTAAAAATTATTCTCCCTTTATAAATCAGGAACTAAAGAAAAAGTTTAAAATCTAGTTCAAAACCATAAACTTAGCAAAGGGCAAAAAAGAGTTTAACATGTGGGTCTGCCACATTCTAGGGACTGAGGGCATAATCCCTACAGCTCTGCTTCTCCAAGCATGAGGAAGAGTAAAAGACTGATATTCCCAATAGGATATCCTTGCTAACTGAGGCAATATGCCACCTCAGCCAGGTAGTTTATAAACATGTCCTGTGAAGCAGAGGGTTAAATTTAGAATATGAGCATCCCAGAAACAGGGGAGAGAATCTGTATAAAAGAAAATGATGGAAAGATGAATAAAATATCCAACTCTGGAGAGGAGGAAGAAAGAGAATTAGTGAAGACAAAGATAGGTAAAGTAGGAGAGAAGAAGGGAGTGACAAAAAAAAAGAGCGATTCAAAGAATTTAAGAGTGAATGAGTATGGAAGAGGGAAAAGGAAGCAAGGTGAAAAAAGTTCATGTGCACCACTTTGCCTGTGAAGGATTGCTGTCTTCAGCCCATTCTCTGTAACTATCCAAATGGCTAGAAATATTATTCCTCTATAGGCAATGCATGAGTTTACATAGATGTAAGTTTAAAATGGAATTGGCAATGGAAATTTTGTGATATATTTAGAAGAGAAATTCCAAGCATTTCATTTCTTATGAAAAGGAGCACTCCAGCTCCAATGTCTTATGACCAGTGTCTTTGTGTGCTGGATCTGACCTGGCAGTCAAACAAAAAGTTCTAAAATATCCAGTGTGTGTGTGGGGGGGGGGGGATGAAAAGAATGAAAGAAATAGAGCAATTACATTTTTATCTCATGTAAAATTTGTAATAATCACTGTAATCTAAAAGCTTTTAGGCCCAACTTTTGTTTGATGGTTGGATTTGCACTGACGCTTGTAAAGAAATGAGAATACATCCTTCTCATGGTAATGGTGGGATGCAGAATAAAACTCTCAGACAATTTCCATACTTCTGGTGCTCAGGCCTTGGGTAAATTAGTTGCAACATCTTAGACCATTAGAATGATTACAGCTAACTATAATACAGTAATAGCAGCCCTAGGGTTGTAAAACTCTTTGATAATGTTTATTTTTGTACCATTCTGTAATACCTAGAAATAATTAAGGGAATTAGAAAGAACAACTAGGTTATCTATCTCTACTTCAATAAATCAGAGAGGGTGGATTCTAACAAATGTCAGTGATCTTACAATTTACTATTCTGGAGCTATCTAGAAAAACCCAGACAATCTTCTCTCTTGGCTAATGAGAAGTTTCAGTACAACTTGTATTCATATCTTAACTAAACCAAACTTTCTGGATGTGGAGGAAATAAACATAATAGCCCACTGACTCCTAATTGAGGGTCAAACACTCAATACAAGTGCCTTAGTCCTTTCAGTGTGCTATAACAAAATGCCATAGACTGAATGACTTTTAACAATAGAAATACTTTTCTCACGGTTCTGGAGGGTGGAAGTCTGAGATCCGGGTGCCAACATGGGCAAGTGAAAGCACTCTTCCTAAAGTTGCCGACTTTGAGTTGTAGCCTCATGGATGAACGAGCTAGGGAGCTCAGTGAGGTCTCTTTTATAAGAGCACAATCCCATGCATAAAGACTTCATCTTTATGACCTAATCATTTTCCAAATGTCCCACCTTTGACACTATCACATTGGATGTTAGGACTCAAACAAGTGAATTTTAGGGGGACACAAACATTCAGACCATAGCAAAGGATTTAAGGCTCAGGGATAAGTTCAGACAATACAGTGGTCAACAAACTGGACCTCGTCCCCATAGCAAAGTACTTGCAGTGTTGCAAGACACATGGATTATCCAGGGTATAGGATTCCAAATATAAGTATTAATATATGGATGGAAAGATTGAGAATATGTGGTTCTGTCTCAAGCACTTAAGGGAAATTTGTGGGAAACTGGAGGTCACTCTCATTCAAAATTTAAAGGGAACAGAGACCCAATTTTCTCCTGGGTCTAAAATCTACAAGGCAAAGTGAGGTGCGTGTATAGTTACTCCATCTATTCTACTAGAAACTAGAAACTGTTTTATTTTAAAGATGATTTCTACAAGAATACTTCCCCAACTTATTTTCTATAATATGTAAGATGATTTAACTGATTTGAAGGACTATCTTAATTCCAAAAGTTTTTTATTTTATTAGAAGTCTCTTGAAGAACAAAATGACAGAATAGAGTGTAAAATAGTCTTGATGGCAAGGCCTGGTCTAGATTTGAGAATGATCTCTTGACTTAACTGAAGTTATTTACAGTTGGTTTCACTATGCTTTAACCACCAGCAAGTAGTGCAAATTCTATCCTAGAAATCCAGGATACATGACTTTGTGAAGAGGAGACAAACCCATGCACAGGAACTCAGAAGAACAATTCTCCATGTTGTCCCACTACCTATTTAATCTCTCTGAGGCTTATTTTTCTTAAGTAAAATGATACAAATTCTTGTCTGCCCACCTTATACAAATATGGTTAAATATAATAAGTGGAAAAAAAGGTTTGGAAACCTTTGAGTAATATAAATATAAACTTATATAAATATAAGCTATTACTATTTGAAAACATCACACCTAAGAATTTTTAAATAATTTAAAAAGATTTTTCCATGTTTAGTGTAAAATCTCAGAGCAGACATGTCCTAAAGAACAAGGGGAGAAAACAGTCCATTGTCTCTTTCACATGTATCCATTTTGTTAAACAATTAATTGAAACCGTATTCCTTAATGCACAAAAACAATTATCCTTTCAAAATAAACTGCTTAAAAAATAAAGCAGAATTTCCTTGATCTTAAAATCAATTACTTCTAATAATCTGTCCTCATGATATATTCATTTTGGAAATTTACAAACAGACACAGTGTATTTTTCTTTCTTGAAAACCTATTCAAGATTTTTATCATTGTATGCATTTTATTTCTAAGGATGTCCTGTTACCATATATTATCAAAAAGCCTACTTTTTAAAAGAGATTTTATTTATTTGAGAGAGAGAGAGCCCGTGAGAAAGAGAGAGAGAGAGAGCATGAGCAGGAGGAGGGGCAGAGGGAGAAGCAGACTCCCCACTGAGCAAGGAGCCATCCCAGGACCCTGAGATCATGACCTGAGCTGAAAGCAGACACTTAACTGACTGAGACACTCAAAAGTCTATTTAATAAAAAGACACAGATTCAAAGATCCTCACACATTGCTTGAGATAACAAAGAGATACATTGCAGAGAATTTTATTGACTGCTCTAATGAGAAAGGTCTTTGCAGAGGAGCAAAACCAAGTTCTTCCTTTTCCAAGAGCCTAGAAAAAGGAAATTATTTGGAATGTATAGATGGTACAGAGTTTTTATAATATGTCCCATCTGAGTACTTATGAGTCTGTTCAGAAACTTTTTCTTACTTTGTCTAATATTTCTTCCGTCCTAGTCATATCCACAAAACGTAGCCTGTCTTAAGCTTGCATCACTTTTTTGAGAAAAGTGACATTTCTAATCACCTACATGTTTATATCTACATAAAATCTGAAGCACCGTATGAAAGAGGAAATGTAGATTAGGAAACACAAAAGTAACATAATAAATAAGGAAGTCATCTGGTAATCAGTTATTTTATATTTTTTCCTAAATCTTCTTTCAATATTTTATTTAGAAAAAAATTCCTATAACAAAACCCAAACTGGTCCTTGACCCTAAATATTATCATAGCTGCCATCTCAGAAAAACAACAAATATGACTACCAAAAGGAATTACAATTTTGACTCTCTAAATGTCCCTAAGGGCAATAGATTTTACTTAAAGAAGTTTTTCTTAATATCAGTGTATTTACTTGAAGCCTTAAAATTACCTGGTACACTAAAAAGGCATATAACAACAGGTACTGCCTCAAAACAAAATAATACTAAGCTAGGCGGATGTCTATTAACAGATGTAAAATAGTTTACAAGTTGATTGAAATAAGTTTGTCCACAAGCCAAATAAAATCAAGATCTAATAAAATACTATAGAAAACCGTATTTATTGCAATGAAGCACAAGTATAATAAAACTCATCAGCTACAGGAAGAAAAGATCTGGTATACAGAGCCAAGCTTTTAGTCTGATACTATCAGCACAGTAATGGAATCCACCCTGATAGGTTTTTAAACCCTGACTTTCCTAATCATTGGAAGCTGTTTGATACAGGTTAGGAATTGTTGACATGACCTAACTCTATGGAGAGCAAACCTAGAAAAAGAAGAGTGCCTACATTAGCTGTAGAAAGAAAAAACAAACAAACAAATAAATAAATAAACAAATAAACCAAAACCAAACCAAACCAAAAAAAACAGATTCCCACTGATTCCAAGTTATTCAAAGGTCCGTTGAGCGGAAGACCCCACAGACATTTTCTGCCTAGAGCTCCTACTTTAAGACCAAGAGAATTTTTAAAAAATGAAGATAGTTTAAGGGAACTCCGGACAAATTCAAACATATTAACATTCATATAATAGGGTTTGCAGAAGGAGAAGAAAGAAAGGGATAGAAAACCTATTTGAAGAAATAATGGCTGAAAACCTCCCTAACTTGGTGAAAGAAACAGACATCCAAGTTTAGGGAGTAGAGAGAGTCCCCAACAAGATGACCCCAATGAGACCCACACTAAAACACATTATACTCAAAGTGTCAACAGCTAAACATAGATAATCTTAAAAGTAGCAGCAAAAGAGAGATCTAAGGTGGGAGGTAAGATGGCAGAGTAGTAGGAGGACCCTGGGCTTGCCTTGTCCCTCCAACACAGCTGGATAAGTATCAAATCATTCTGAATGCCCAAGAAATCAATCTGAGGATTGACAGAACAAAATGCAGAACTGGAGGGAGAGAAGAGGCCATATCATGGAAGATAGGAGGTGTGGAGACATGATTTGGGGGAGAAAAGGATGCTGGGTGCTGCAGAGGGGAGGGAGCCCTGGTCACAGAGAGAGAATTCTGAGTGAGAAACACATGACGGATCACACAAGGAAAACACTTTCCCAAAGACATTGACTGGGAAAAAGGAAGGGGCTGATTTTCATGAGGTTTTACAACCAACAGGGCTCAAAGACTGAAGTTTTAGAGGTCCGTGCCATGACCTGTGTGGAGCTTGGTCAGCGCTATAGTGCTCCTGTGGAGAAGGAGGGCAGATAGCCTGGTAGAGGAGGGTGCAATCTAAGCATCCTTGGAACACACTGGGAGAGATGGTTTCCCTTACTGGAGTGCCTCAAGAAGAGGTGGCATTGCCTCTCTGGGGACAAAAGAGCCAGCAGACACCATCCCCTTCCCCTCAACATAGATGCAGAGACACCTGCTGAGGGTGGCTAACTGGACACCAGCTCTTTGCTGAGCTTTACTCCAAAATCCACACCCTTGCACTTTGGTATGACTGCCCTTTTGAGACAAACCTGCATCAGTCCCCCTGCTGTGAGACCCTCTGTCAGAGGACCAGTGTGGGTCTGCACCATGCCAGGTCCCTAAAGTTTTGGGTCCCTAAACTCAACTGGCCTGCCTGGGATAGAACACAGGTGTACTGTGCTGCTGGGCAGGCAGACAGTCCAGACACAGCATGAAGGCAGCAATCTGAGGGATGCCTGGAACACATAAGGGGAGATTGTTCACTCTTCTGGGAGGGTTTCCCAGACAGCAGTGGGTGCAAACTCCCACTGTGGGATGTGTGAGGGGGCTGGCACCATTTCTTTCCTCTGCCCCTTGGCATAAGCTGGTTTCAGTGAGCAGCACAGCACCAACAGTGGCAGCCTAAACCGCTTACACCAAGCCCCAAACCTCTGTGCTCTGCAGGTGCTGCTTTTCTAGGGCAAGCATGCCTGAGAACCAGAGCAGCAGGCACCTCCCCCAGAAGACCAGTACAAACCCCCTATGCATACAATGTCTACTGACCATAGAGTTCTACACAGCTTCAGTTCTAGTGGAAATAGCAGCAGGTCTCTTTTAACAAGCAGACCAGAACACACCAAGTTAAAACTTGCCATACTCTGGATAAGGTCCAAACACTCCCAACTGCAGGCAAGGAGAAATTCTGCAGAGGACTGACCTGAAGAAAAGAGCAGCTAAAACACAGCAGCAGAGTGCACAGGGCATACACCAGAGACACTTCTGAAGCACCAGGTCCTGGACAGTATATGACCTTTTCTTCATAAAGCCATTACTCTCAGGAGTAGGAACCATAACAGGCTTTCCTAATACACAGATGAAGACAGCAACTCAGACAAGATGCCAAGATGGAGGAATTTATCCCAAAAGAACAAGAAAAGGTCACAGCCAGGGATCTAATCAAAACAGATAAAAGTAATATGCTTGATCCAGAATTTAAAGCAACAATGATAAGGATACTAGCTGGTCTTGGAAAAAGCATAGAAGGTACCAGGGAATCCCTTATTGCAGAGATAAAGGACCTAAAAAGTAGACAGGCTGAAATAAAAAAAAAATGCTATAACTGAGATGTAAAACTAATTGGATGTAATGACCACGAGGATAGAAGAATCAGAGGAATGAATATGTGATACAGAAGATAACATTATGGAAAATAATGAAGCTGAAAATAAGGGGGAAAGAAAAATACTGGATCATGAAGGTAGACTTAGAGAACTCAGTGACTCCATAAAGTATAATAATATTCATATCATAAGAATCCCAGAAGAAGAAGAGAGGGGGAAAGGGGCAAAAGGTTTACTGGAGGAAATCATAGCAGAAAACTTCCCTAATCTGGGGAAGGAAACAAACATCCAAGTCTAGGAGGCACAGAAAACTCCCATCAAAATCAGCAAAAGCATGCCAACACCAAGACATGTTGTACTTAAATTTGCAAAATACAGAAATAAAGAAAAAGTCCTAAAAGCAGCAAGAGGAAAGAAGTCCCTAACTTAGAAGACAAATAAGATTAGCAGCAGATCTCTCCACAGAAACTTGGTTGGCCAGAAGAGAGTGGCATGATATATTCAATATACTGAATGGGAAAAATATGCAACCAAGAATACTCTATCCAGCAAGTCTGTCATTCAGAATAGGAAAGATAAAGAGTTTCCCAGACAAACAAAAACTGGAGTTCATAACCACTAAACCAGCCCTGCAAGAAATATTAAAGGGGACTCTTTAAGCAGAGGGGCGGAAAAAGACCAAAAGCAACAAAGACTAGAAAGAAACAGAGAACGTCACCAGAAACACCAACTTTATAGACACTAAATAGCACTAAATTCGTACTTTCAATAATCACTCTGAATGTAAATGAGTTAAATGTTCCAATAAAAAGACATAGGGTATCACAATGGACAAAAAAACAAGACCCATCCATATGCTGCCTACAAGAGACTCATTTTAGACCTAAAGACACCTGCAGATTGAAACTAAAGGGATGGAGAACCACTTATCATCCTAATGGACATCAAAAGAAAGCAAGAATAGTCATACTTACATCAGACAAACTAGATTTTAAACCAAAGAGTGTAACAAGAGATGAAGAAGGGCTCTATATCATAATAAAGGGGTCTGTCAAAGAAGAAGAACTAACAACTGTAAATATTTATGCCCCCACTTTGGAGCACCCAAATATATAAAACAATAACAAACATAAAGGAACTTATTGATAATAATACAAAAATAGTAGGGGATTTTAACATCCAACTTACATCAATGGACAAATCATCTAAGCAGAAAATCAAAAAGGACACAATGGCTTTGAATGACACACTGGAACAGATTAACTCAACAGATATATTCAGAACATTTCATCCTAAAGCAGAAGAATATACAGTCTTTTTGAGTACACATGGGACATTGTCCAGAATAGATCACATACGGGGTAATAATAAATCAGTCCTCAAAAAGTACAAAAAGACTGAGATCATACCATGCATATTTTGAGACCACATCACTATGAAACTTGAAGCCAATCACAAGAAAAATTTGGAAAGACCACAAATATATGGAGGTTAAAGAACATCTTACTAAAGAATTAATGGGGCAGGGCGCCTGGGTGGCTCAGTCGTTAAGCGTCTGCCTTCGGCTCAGGTCATGATCCCAGGGTCCTGGGATCGAGCTCCGCGTCGGGCTCCCTGCTCTGCGGGAAGCCTGCTTCTCCCTCTCCCGCTTCTCCCTCTCCCACTCCCCCTGCTTGTGTTCCCTCTCTCGCTGTGTCTCTGTCAAATAAATAAATAAAATCTTTAAAAAAAAAAAAAAAAAAAAAAAAGAATTAATGGGGCAACCAGGAAACTAAAGAAGAAATTTAAAAATACATGGAACAAATAATAATGAAAATGCGATGGCCCAAAAACTTTGGGATGCAGCAAAAGGGGTCAAAAGAGGGAAGTAGATAGCATTACAAGCCTATCTCAAAAAGCAAAAATAATCTCAAAGATGTAACCTAACCTTATACCTAAAGAAATTAAAAAACAAAAACAAATGAAGCCTAAAGCTAGCAGAAGAAGGGAAATAATAAAGATTAGAGCAGAAATAAATGACATAGAAACAAGCAAACAATAATAAAAAAAAAAAAAACGGTAGAACAGATCAATGAAACTAGGAGCTGGTTCTTTGAAAGAATTAATAAAATTGATAAATCCTGAGCCAGATTTATCAAAAAGAGAAGGGACCCAAATCAATAAAATCATAAATGAAAGTGGAGAGATCACAACCAACACTGAAGAAATATGAACGATTTCAAGAGAATATTATGAAAAATTATATGCCAACAAATTGGGCAATCTGGAAGAAATGGATAAATTCCTAGAAACATATAAACTACCAAAACTGAAACAGGAAGAAATAGAAAACTTGAAGATACCAATAACCAGCAAAAAAAAAATTGAATTGGTAATCAAAAATTTCCCAACAGAAATCCAGGGCCAAATGGCTTCCCAGCGGAATTCAACCAAACATGTAAAGAAGAGTTAATACCTATTCTTCTCCAGGCGCCTGGGTGGCTCAGTCGTTAAGTGTCTGCCTTCAGCTCAGGTCATGATCCCAGGGTCCTGGGATCGAGTCCCGCATCGGGCTCCCTGCTCCGCGGGAAGCCTGCTTCTCCCTCTCCCACTCCCCCTGCTTGTGTTCCCTCTCTCACTGTGTCTCTCTCTGTCAGATAAATACATAAAATCCTTTAAAAAAAAACACCTATTCTTCTCAAACTGCTCAAAAAAATAGAAATGGAAGGAAAACTTCCAAACTCGTTGTATGAGGTTAGCATTACTTTGATTACGAAACCAAAGACCCCACTAAAAGAGAGAATTATAGGCCAATATCCCTGACGAATATGAATGTAAAAATTCTCAACAAAATACTAAAAAATTAAATCCAACAATATATTAAAAGAATCATTCACCACAATCAAGTGAGATTTATTCCTGTGCTACAGAGGTGGTTCAATATTTGCAAATCAATCAACATGATATACCACATTAATAAAAGAAAGGATAAGAATGTGATCCTCTCAATAGATGCAGAAAAAGCATTTGACAAAATACAGTATCCATTCTTGATAAAAAAAAAAACCCTCAACAAAGTAAAGTTAGAGGGAACATATCTCAACATCCTAAAGGCCATATACAAAAAATCCCACAGCATATATCATCCTTAATAGGGAAAAACTGAGCACTTTCCCTCCACAGTCAGGAATAAGACAGGGATGTCCATTCTCACCATTGTTGTTTAACAGAAGACTGGATGTCTTAGCCTCAGCAATCAGACAACAAAAAGAAATTAAAGGCATCCAAATTGGCATGGAAGAGGTCAAACTTTCACTACTTGCAGATGATGCAATACTCTATGTAGAAAACCCAAAAGACTCCACCAAAAAATTGCTAGAATTGATACGAATATAGTAAAGTCACAGGATACAAAATCAACATACAGAAATTTGTTGCATTTCTATATACCAATAATGAAGCAGCAGAAAGAGAAATCAAAGAATAGATCCCATTTACAATTGTACCAAAAACCGTAAGATACCTAGGAATAACCTAACCAAAGAATACAAAAAGATACGTATTCTGAAAACCATAGAACACTTACAAAAGAAATTGAAGAGGACACAAAGAAATGGAAAAACATCCTGTGGTCATGGATTGGAAAAACAAATATTGTTAAAATGTCTTTTACTACCAGAAGTAATCTACACATTAATGTAATCCCTATCAAAATACCACCAACATTTTTCACAGAGCTAGAAAAAACAATCCTAAAATTTGTCTGGAACCACAAAACACCCCAGATAGCCAAAGCAATCTTGAAAAACAAAAGCAAAGCTGGAGGCATCATAATTTTGGACTTCAAGTTATATTACAGAGCTGTAGAGATCAAGACAGTATGGTACTAGCACAAAAACAGATGCAGATCAATGGGACAGAACAGAAAACCCAGATATGGACCCTCAACTATATGGTCAATTAATCTTCGACAAAGCAGGAAAAAATATATAATGGAAAAAAAGTCTCTTCAACAAATGGTATTGGGAAAACTGGACAGCAACATGCAAAAGAATGAAACTGGACCACTTTCTTACACTTTACACAAAAATAAATTCAAAATGGATGAAAGACCTAAATGTGAGACAGGAAACCATCAAAATCCTAGAGGAAAACACAGGCAGCAACCTTTTTGACATCAGCCATAACAACTTCTTACTAGATACATCCCAGAGGCAAGGGAAACAAAAGCAAAAATGGACAGGTGGGACTTTATCAAAATAAAAATAAAAAGCTTCTGCACAGCAAAGGAAACAGTCAACAAAACTAAAAGCAACCTTTGGAATGGGAGAAGATATTTGCAAATGACATATCTAATAAAGAGTTGGTATCTAAAATGTATAAAGAACTTATCAAACCCACACCCAAAAAACAAATAATCCAGTTAAGAAATGGGCTGAAGACATGAATAGACATTTTTCCAAAGAAGACATCCAGATGGCTAACAGACACATGAAAAGATGCTCAACATCACCCATCATCAAGGAAATACAAATCTAAACTACAGTGAGAAACCACCTCACACCTGTCAGAATGGCTGAAATTAACAACACAGGAAACAACAGGTGCTGGCAAGGATGCAGAGAAAGGGAAACCCTCTTATATTGTTGGTGGGAATGCAAACTGGTGCAGGCACTCTGGAAAATAGGGTTCCTCAAAAAGTTAAAACTAGAACTACCTATGATCCAGTAATTGCACTACTAGGTATTTACCCAAAGGATACAAAAATAGTGATTCGAAGGGACACATGTACCCTGACATTTATAGCAGCATTATCAACAATAGCTAAATTATAGAAAGAGCCTAAATGTCCATCAACTGATGAATGGATAAAGAAGAGGTGGTATACATATACAATGGAATGTTACAAGAATGAAATCTTGCCATTTGCAACAATGTGGATGGAGCTTATGCTAAGTGAAATAAGTCAGAGAAAGATAAGTACCATATGATTTCAGTCATATGTGGAATTTAAGAAAGGAAACAGATGAACGTGGGGGAAAAAAGAGAGAGGCAAACCATAAAACAGACTCTTAACTATAGAGAACAAACTCAAGGTTGCTGGAGGGGAGGTGGGCAGGGGGATGGGTGAAATAGGTGATGTGTATTAAGGAGGGCACTGGTTGTAATGAACACTGGGTGTTATATGTAAGTGATGAATCACTAAATTCTACTCTTGAAACTAGTATTACACTATATGTTAACCACCTGGAATTTAAATAAAAAACATGAAATACAGAAAAAGCAGCAGCAAGAGCAACTAGTTATATACAAAAGAGAACCCCCATAAGACTACAAGCTGATTTTCCAGCAGAAATTTTCCAGCAGAAACTTTACAGACCAGAAAGAAGTGGCACAATATATTCAAAGGGCTGAAAGTATTTAAAAAACAAAACAAAACAAAAAACCCTTTCAATTAAAAATACTCTGACAAAAATCATCTAGACCTACAATAATTTGTCAAAGGATACACAAAGTCAGATGTAAAACATGATGTCAAAAATGTAAAATGTGGGTTCAGGGAATAAAAATGTAGTGATTTTTAGAATATGCTTGATCTTAGACAACTAACAACTATCAACTTAAAACAGCTACAGACATAGGATATTGTATATAAACATCAAATGAAAGTCAACAAATCATAAAGGAAGAGAACAAGAGGATTAAAAAGGAACAGAGAAAAACAACAAAAACAACCAGAAAATAATCAAGAAAATGGCAGTAAGTACATATCTATCAATAATTACCTTAAATGCAAATTGACTAATGTTCCAATCAAAGGACACAGGATAGCTGAATGGGAAAAAAAAAATCTATATGCTACCTACAAGATACTTATTTCAGATCTAAAGACACACAGAATGTAAGAGGAAAAATATATTCCATGCAAATGGAAATAAACCGTGATATCAATACTTATATCAGACAAAATAGACTTTAAACAAAGACTGTAACAGGTGACAAATTAGAGCATTACATAATGATAAAGGAGTCAATCTAACAAGAGTATATAACATTTGTAAATATCTATGCATCTAATGTAGGGGCATGTAAATGCATGACAAATACTAACAGATAGGAAGGAAGAAATCGACAGTAATACAATAATAGTAGAGGACTTTAATTCCACACTTACATCAATGGATAGATAACCTAGGCTGAAAATCAGTAAGGAAACATTGGCATTAAAAGACACATTGGACAAAATGGACTTACAGATAGATACAGACCATTACATCTAAAAAAGCAGAATACACATTCTTTTCAAGTGCATATATAGCATTTCACAGAATAGATCACATGTTAGGCCACAAAATGTCTCAATAATTAAAAAAAACTAAATTCATATCAGGTATCTTCTCTGACTACAACAGTATGAAACTAGAAATCAATTACAAGGAAAAAAAAAAAACTAGAAAAAAAAACCCCACAAACCCACGGAGGCCAAACAACATTCTCCTAAACAACTACTGGGTCAACTAAGAAATCAGAGAAGAAATCAAAAACTACCATGAGAAAATTGAAAATGCAAACACAACGTTCCAAAAACTATAGGATGCAGCAAAAGCAGTTTTAGGAGGAAAGTTCAAAGCAATACAGGCCTACTTTAGGAAATAAGAAAAATCTCAAACAATCTAACCTTACATATAAAGGAACTAGAAAAAGAAGAACAAAGAAAGCCCAAAGTTAGTAGAAGAAGGAAATAATAAATGTCAGAATGAAAATCAGTGAAATAGAGACTTAAAAAATATTTAAAAAATATAAATGAGACTAAGATCTAGTTCTTTGAAAAGTTAAACAAAATTAATGAACCTTTAGCCAGACGCATAAAGAGAAAAAAAGGCCCAAATAAGTAAAATCAGAAGTTAAACAGAAGAAGTTACAGAGGATTCCACAGAAATACAAAGGCTTTTAAGAGCAATAACAAAAAAAATTATATGCCAACAAATGGGACAACCTAAAAGAAATGGATAAATTACTGGAAACACACAACCTTCTAAGATCAGGAAGAAACAGAAATTCTGAATAGACCAATCACAAGTAATGAAACTGAATAATTTATTTTACAACTCCCCTTCACCTCCAAAAAAAAACCCAGTTCAGGACCAGATGGCTTCTTAGGGGAAATCCACCAAACATTTAAAGAGTTAGTACCCATCCTTCTCAATTTATTAAAAAAAAAAATTCAATAGGAAGGAATGCTTCCAGACTCATTTTACAAGGGCCAGCATTACTCCAATACCAAAACCAAACAAAGACACCACAAGTGAAGAAGAGAAAGAAAATTACAGCTCAATATTCCTGATTAACATAAATGCAAATATCCTCAACAAAATATTGGCCAACTAAATTCAACAGTACGTTAAAAGAATCACACACCATAATGCAGTGGGATTTAGTCCAGGGATGTAAGGATAGTTCAATATCCATAAATCAATGTGAAACATTATATTAACAAAAAGATAGTAAAAAATCATATGATCATCTCAACATTTAACAAAATTCAACTTCCATTAATGACTAAAATATGATAAAAAGCTAGTATCATATAAATGGTGAAAAGCTGAGCATGTTTCCTTTAAGATCAGAAATAAGACAGGATGCTCACTCTCATCACTTTTATTTAACACAGTATTGGAATTCCTAGCCACAGCAATCAGACAAGAAAAAATAAAAGGCATCCAAATTGAAAAATGAGTAAAACTGTCACTATTTATAGATGACATGATATTAGATATAGAAAATCCTAAAGACTCCACCAAAAAAACCCTATTAAACTAGTAAATGAATCTGTTGCATTTCTCTACACTAATAATGAACAATCTGAATTTTTTTAAATGCCATTTGCAATTGCATTAAACAGACTAAAATACCTAGAAATAAAGTTAACCAAGATGATGAAAGACCTGTAGTCTGTAAACTATAAGACTTTGATGAAAGAAATTGAAGATAGAAATAAAGAGAAGATACACTGTGTTCATGGATTGGAATAATTAATATTGTTAAAATGTCCATACTACCCAAAACAATCTACAAATTCAATGCAATCCCTATCAAAACACCAATGACAATTTTAAAGGAACTAAAGCAAATAATTCTAAAGGTTGTATGGAACCACAAACCCCCCAAATAGACAAAGTAATCTTGAGAAAGAACAAATCTAGAGGTATCACATTCCTTGACTTCAAACTATTGTAGTAACAATGCTATAGTAATCGAAACAGTATGATACTGGCACAAAAACACCCAGATCAATAGAACAGAATAGAGTCCATAATTAAACCCAAATATATATGGTCAATTATACTTCAACAAAAAAGACAAGAATATACAATGGGAAAAAAGTGCTGGGAAAACTGGACAGCTACATGCAGAAGAATGAAACTGAACCAATTTCTTACACTATATACAAAATAAGCTCAAAATGGATTAAAGATTTAAATGTAATACTGGATATCATAAAACTAGAAGAAAACATAAGTAGTAAGTTCTTTGACATTGATCTTAACAATAATTTTTTGGATCTATCTCCTCAGGAAAGGGCAATAAAAGCAAAAATAAACAAATGAGACTACATCAAACTAAAAAGTTTTTTAAGAGTGAAGGAAACCATCAACAAAACAAAAAAAGCAATCCATTGAATGGGATTAAATACTTGCAAATGATATAACCAATAACAGGTTAATATTTAAAGTATATAAAGAGCTCACACCACTCAATATAAAAAAAATACAAATAAAAAAACAGAAGACATGAATAGACATTTCTCCAAAGAAGACAGATGGCTACTAGACACATCAAAAGATGTCAATACCACTAATTATCAGGGAAATGCAAATCCGAACCACATTGAGATACCAACCTCACGCTTGTCAGAATGGGTATTATCAAGAATACAAGAAATATGGTGAGCACTGTGAATTGTGTAAGACTGTTGAATCACAGACCTGTACCTCTGAAACAAATAATACATTATATGTTAAAAAAAAAAAAAAGAAGAAGATAGTAGGAAGGGAGAAATGAAGGGGGGAAATAGGTGGGGGAGACGAACCATGAGAGACGGTTCTAGAGGGGAGAGGGGTGGGGGCATGGGTTAGCCTGGTGATGGGTATTAAGGAGGGCATGTACTGCATGGAGCCCTGGGTGTTATATGCAAACAATGAATCATGGAACACTACATCAAAAACTAATGATGTAATGTATGGTGAATAACATAATAATTAAAAAAAAAAGAATACAAGAAATAACAAGTGTTAGTGAGGATGCAGAGAACAGGGAACTCTTTTGCTCTGTTGTTTGGAAGGGCAAATGGTGTAGCCAGTATGGAAAACAGTATGGAGGTTCTGCAAAAATTAAAAATGGAAATGCCATATAGTCCAGCAATTCCACTTCTAGCTATTCATCCAAAGAAAACAAAAACCCTAATTTGAAAAGATACATGCACCCCTATGTTTACTGCAGCATTATTTATAATAGCCAAAGTATGGAAACAACCTAAGTGTGAATGGATAAAGAAGATGTGGTATGTGTGTGTGCATATGGTTGCCAGAGGGGAGGCGGCTCTGGGATGATGGGCAAAACAGAAGAGGATGAAAAGATACAAACTTCCAGTTATAAAATAAAAAGACAGGAGGATATAATATACAGCATAGGGAATGTAGTTAATAATAATACTGTAACAACTTTATATAGTGACAGCTGGTAGCTAGATTATCATGGTGATCACTTTGTAACATATATAAATGTCAAATCACTATGTTGTACACCTGAAATTAATATTGTATGTCAACTACACTGCAATAAAAATATAATTTAAAAAGCCTTATTTGTTAGAGATATATAAAGTAATAAGAGAGGATTATAGCAAGAGGAGGATAGCAATATCAAAATTTATCTAACATTCCTCTTTTGTTTTCTTAAAAGATACACATTAGATATGAGCACTGGACCAAAAGATATGAAAAACACATTTACAGTATGTGTGTATGCATATTAACAAATTTTCTATACAAAATTAAAAATTATCTATAATATATTAAAGAGATTTCCTTCCCATATTGTATACCCGTAAAATTTAAGAAAGGTTTTATCACTCATCTAGGGTCAAGAAGTGAATAATAAAACTCAAATCTGAAGTACATGTACATTAATGTGTCTCCCCAGCTAAGCTGTTGTCCGTCATGCAGATTGTCTCACAAATGGGTATGTGACAGAATAAAAAATAAATTCAAACCTTACATTTTGGTATTGGTTTAGAAAGCATATCATATATTCTCATGAAAGCTATGTTAGAAATAATGGTAAAATTTCTACAGTCCAAAACACTTATTCAATTAATAGTCACTGAAATAAAACAAGCCATTATTTCTTCCCTAACCCAAGGGTGGTGCACAGAGTGGTCCATTAGGATAGGGTCTAGACACTTGACAAATGTGTTTTGCTACAATAGGGTTCAGGAAATTTGTTCATCTCCACATGATAACGATGCTGTTTTGTATTTTGGGGGTTTTTTTGTTATTGTTGTTTTTTAAGAGGATGAAGGTATCTACGTGTTTGGGAATGCGTGGTTATTCGATTTCTCATACACTGCTAAATTTAAATTGCTAATATATTATTTAACATTTTTCCATTTGTGTTTACTTAGGAGATTATCATAAAATAACCAGTTTGGGGTTTCAATGTTTTACTATCTATTTTGGTTAATATCTACCTGGTATATATACT
This sequence comes from Neomonachus schauinslandi, assembly GCF_002201575.2. Taxonomy (NCBI): domain Eukaryota; kingdom Metazoa; phylum Chordata; class Mammalia; order Carnivora; family Phocidae; genus Neomonachus; species Neomonachus schauinslandi. The sequence goes on along the minus strand of NC_058416.1, from coordinate 29,022,643 downwards.
TTAATTTCTTCATTTTGTTTCACTGTATTGTTTCCTTTGTTAATGTATTTTCATAAGCAGTATAGAGCTATTATTTTTATTATTTTTAGACAAACTAGTAACCTGTGATATTTTGTTAATGTAATGCCTTTGCATTTATTTCATTGTTTACATTGAATATATTTCTGCTCTTATTTTATATTTTTTCTTAATTTTATCCTTTTTCTCTGCTCCTTTGTTTTCCTTCCTTACTTTGTTTTGAATTAAAGCTTTTCTTTATTTTTTTCTCTACTGTTTTAGAGACTACAAATTGAAATCCTATCCTCTCAGTGGCCCCTTATTTATGAATTGTGTTTAAAAATAGATGCATGTGGACTCTTTCATTTTATATTAATAAACCTTTAGCTACTTTTGTTTAATTTTATATATAAAACTGATCAAAAATTTTTGATGCAAAAAAAGGTATGATACACCTTTCTCCATTTTCCAACATTTGAATTTTCTGAGTATATATGTTTAAAGATGGCTCAAAAGGGCGCCTGGGTGGCTCAGTTGGTTAAGCGACTGCCTTCGGCTGAGGTCATGATCCTGGAGTCCCGGGATCGAGTCCCACATCGGGCTCCCTGCTCAGCAGGGGGTCTGCTTCTCCCTCTGCCCTCTTCCCTCTTGTGCTGTCTCTCATTCCCTCTCTCTCAAATAAATAAATAAAATCTTTAAAAATAAAAAAAAATTAAAAAAATAAAAAAATAAAGATGGCTCAAAAGCAGCAAAAGTTTGGATTTTTATTTTTAACTGGAGCTTTTAATACATTTGTAATTAACGTAACTAATAATATATTTGGAGTTCATCAATTTGTCTATCTGGGATTTTCTATTTGTATGTATTCTATTTATCCTATTTCTTTTTCCCCCCTCATGTGTTGCCTTGTTTTGGATTATTTTCCTAATAGTTCTATTATTCCCTTAGTTTGGAAGTTATAATATAAACCCTTAACAAAAACTTATCAATGTCTTTATCCTCCTCTCAGAATATGTAAGAACCTTAGATCACTTTAAGTCTTTTGACCACCTTCCTGCCTTACACTATTATCTCTGTTTTAATACTATCCTAGTTTTAGCCCAACAAAACCAATATTATTATTGTTTTACACAGTTAATTTTTGTTTATATAAACCTTCATATTTGCCCTTTTCTGTGTTCTTTATATTTTCTTGCCCATCGGACTTGATGTATAGCCAACTCTGTTTTTCTCTGAAAATATATTCATTTTATGCTCATTCTGGAGATACAGACTTGTTGAATATAGAATTTTAGATTCTCAGGTACTTTCAGCAAATGAACTGTCTTTTAACTTCTACCAGTAGTCTTTCAAGGTAAGCTGTCAGTCTCGACACTACACCTGTAGGTTTTCCTGTCTTTTTTCTCTTTCTTTAGCTACTTTTAAGATCTCTTTATCTTTGAGGTTCTTGAGGTTGAGTATAAGGATTTTCTTTTCTCTCTTCTTATCCTGAGACTAACTGGGCTTTTCTAATATGTGGGTCAGTGTGTTTTATCAATCCTAGGAAAATTCTCAGTAATTTTCCCTTAATAAATTACTTTTGCCACATTCTACCTTTTCTCTATTTTTGAAAATCTTATCATATATTAGATCTTCTCACTCAGTTCATGTCTCTTAAACTCTTTTTCATATTTTTCATTTTGACTTCTCTATATTACATTAAAAATAATTTCTTAGAACTTTTTTTCCAGGTCAGTTTTAACTATATCTAATCAGCTGTTACATGCAACTATTAGGTTTTCTATTTTATTAAATTATATTTCACATTCTATAATATGCCCCTACTTTAATTATAGTTCATTAAGTTTTGGCAAATATATGTGCCCATGTAACTTTCATTAAAACTAGATGAGACCATTTCCATCACGTCAAGTTCTCTGTGTCTCTTTGTAGTTAATCCTCCAACCCCCACCACAAGCCACTAATTATCTGATTTCTATTTGAATGATTCATTTTGTCTTTTCAAGAACTTCATATAAATTAAATAATTCATTACTTTCAGTTTTGGCCCATACTTTTTTGAGATTTATTCATATTCTTTCATATATTAATAGTATATTCATTTTTATTGAGTAGCAATCCATTATATGACTATAGCATACTTATAAATTCTTTCTCCCATTGATAAGCATTAGGACTGTGTCCAGTTTTAAGGTATAAGAAATGCTATGAAAATTCTTTATTGTTGTTATGGTGTTCATTTATTCAGTCAGTAATATTCATTGAATAATTTAATAGTTGCCATGTAATAAGGAAATGTTATTAGGTATATGAAGACTACAAAGAAATTTGAAGGTATTTTAACCCCTAAAAGCAAACTTTCTATTTGAAAAAGGCTTGGATTTGGGGAAGTTCTTTGCAATTTTCAAAGCCCATTCACCTACTATAAATCTTCACCTGAAAGTTTATTCACCTTTATTGAGATGTAATCGACATATAACACTGGGTAAGTTTAAGGTATATAATGTGTTGACTTGATACACTTATATATTGCAAAATAGTTACTACCATGGGGTTAGCTAACACCTCCATCATGGTACATAATTACTGTTTCTTTTTTGTGGTGAGAACATTTAAGATCTACTTTCTTAGCAATGTTGTATATAGCACACAATTATAATCACCATACTGTCTATTAGACCCTCAGAACTTAGTCATCTTATAACAGGAAGTTTGTATTCTGACCATCTTCCCCAACCCCAGCTAAACTACCATTTTGTTCTCTGTTTCAATGAGTTTTGGAGTATAAAAAGTGTCCAGTTTTGATGTATAAGAAATGCTATAATAACTCTTGTACATGTGAAATACTTGAGAGTGGAATTTCTCACTTAGTAAGTGTATTTTTAACTCCAAAAGTAACTGCATATATCTTTTCCAAAGTAGCTATTCAATTTTACATTTCTATAAGCAATAATGTTCTACAATGTTGTTCCATACCATTGTCTACATTTTGTATTTTCAGTCTTTTGAATTTTAGCCATTCTAATGTGTGTGTAGCAAAATTCACCATGATTCCATGATTTTTCATTTTCCTGGTGAATAATGTTATTGCATATCTCTCTATATATTTATTGGACATTCATTTATCTTGAAATGTTGGTTTCAATAATTTGTTCATGTTAATTGGTGAGAATACTCAATTTCGTTATATTATTATGATGACAATTTCCCCTAGCTGTCCTATAGATTTTATAGAATTGCAATCAAAACCTCAGCAGGCTTTTTTTTTTTTTTTAAAGCAATTGGCAATGTGATTCTAAAATTTATATGGAAATACGAAGAATCTAGGATGACAAAACTATTTTGGAAAATAAATACTTTAAAACACAAAACAATTAGCCCACTTTAAAAATGAGCAAATAGGTATATCAATATCATTAATAATAAAGGAAATACAAATAAAGACAATAATGAGCTATCACTACTCATACTATGATGATTAAAATAAAGACAAAAAAAACCCCTGATCATACTAAGTGCTTAAGAGTATAGAAATCGTGGAGATGAGACCTTAAGAAGGAGTCACATAAAGAGCTACAGAAATCTGCATGATCCAGCATTCAACAACCTAATAATTACATCTGGAATTCAAATAAAAATTAGTAAACATATGAAACAGCAAAAACATCTCTCTAATGAGAAAAAATACTCAATAGAAACAGACTCAGAAATGACATAGAGGATGGAATTAATAGAAGTGGATGTTAAAACAGCTATGATAACTACAATCGATGTAGCTTTTTGTCCCACTCTGGCCACTGTAGTGAGAGGAGCTGCTGCCATGTCCACCCACCAGTAGTGGAAGGTATGAGGAACTGCTCCAGGTTCTTGATCAAGAGGAACAAGCAGACATACAGCACCAAACCCAATAACCTGAAGGCTCCTGATTCCTTTCACTACAGTGGGCTGATTCACAGCAAAACTGTGGGCATGGAGCTTGTGGCCCCAGCAAAGGTATAGTGGTGTTCAGAAAGTGAAGATCTGGCCTTTGAAAACCTGGACCTCCTAGGTGCAGGCCACCATTAGCAAGAATGCCTGGGTCACCCTCAGCATCATCAGGCACATGATCTGCAAGAACAAGTCCTGCCCAGATCTACACTGGCTGCAAATGGAGCCACGTGCCATCCTGTAATGGTGAAAAGGAAGCAGCATGCCCCACCAAGAGCTCCTGATCACCTGCTCACAATGTCCAAAGCAATAAAGATGTCAACCACCTCAAATAAAATATGATCAAGGTCTTGTTTTGTGTTCAAATGGGAAATGATGCAGATTTAGGAACGAGCCATCAGGAGGCTATCTTGGTCATGAGGGTGTTTATGTCTTTCTGTTTCCCAAGGAACCAATCTCCTAAAAGTACTCTCAACAATAGTTCATTAACAGTTAATTTCATTTTTTGAGAAACTTCCATCTATTTTCGATATTGGATAAACAAATTTAGAGTTGATCAACAGTGGAACTGGAGGGTATTATGCTGAGTGAAATAAGTCAATCAGAGAAAGACATGTATCATATGACCTCACTGATATGAGGAATTCTTAATCTCAGGCAAACAAACTCCTTGCTGGAGTGATGGGGGGTGGGAGGGATGGGGTGGCTGGGTGATAGATATTGGGGAGGGTATGTGCTATGGTGAGCGCTGTGAATTGTGTAAGACTGTTGAATCACAGACCTGTACCTCTGAAACAAATAATACATTATATGTTTTAAAAAAAAAAGAAAATAATAGGAAGGGAAAAATGAAGGGGGGATTGGAGGGGGAGACGAACCATAGGGACTCTGAGAAACAAACTGAGGGTTCTAGAGGGGAGGGGGGTGGGGGGATGGGTTAGCCTGGTGGTGGGTATTAAAGAGGGCATGTTCTGCATGGAGCACTGGGTGTTAAACGCAAACAATGAATCATGGAACACTACATCAAAAACTAATGATGTAATGTATGGTGATTAACATAATAATAATAAAAAAACAGTGCACAAGTGTTCTCTTTTCTCCACATCCCTGCTAACACTTATCTCTTGTCTTATTCATGATAGCCATTCTTATCTAAAAAAGCCAAACTCATAGAGACAGAGAATGGAATGAGAGTTACAGGGCCTGGGATGTGAGGAAATTGTGAGGTGTGTGTTGGGGGGGGGGCAGTTGTTAAAGGATACAAACTTGCAACTAAAAGATGAGTAAGCCCTGAGATCTAATGCACAGTGATTGTAGTCAACAGTACTGAATGATATACTTCAAAGTTGCTAATGGTCTAGATCTTAAATGTTACCACACACACACAATAATTATAATAGGACACAAGAAATCAAAGAGGAAATAAAAAATTACACAGAAATGGAAATGAAAACATAATGATCCAAAATCTCTGGAATGCAGCAAGAGCTTTTCTAAGAGGGAAATTTATAGCAATACAGGCCTACCTCAAGAAGCAAGAAAAATTCAAACAACCTAACTTTATACCTAAAGGAGCTATAAAAAGATCAACAAACAAAATACAAAACCAGCAGAAGGAAGGAAATAATAAAGATTAGAGCAGAAATAAATTATATAGAAACTAAAAAAAACAATAGATCAATGAAACCAGGAGCAGGTTCTTTAAAAAGATCAACAAAATTGATAAGCCTCTAGCCAGACTCATAGAAAGAGAGAGAGAGGACTCAAACAAAATCACAAATGAAAGAAATAACAACTGACACCACAGAAATTCAAACTGTAATATTATGAAAAATTATATACCAAATTTAAAAACCTAGAAGAAATGGATAAATTCCTAGAAACATACAACTTACAAAACTGAAGCAGGAAGAAACAAAAAATATGAACAGACCAATTCCAAGCAATGAAATTGAATTGGTAATTAAAAAAAACCCAACAAACAAAAGTCCAGGACCAGACAGCTTCAGAGGTGAATTTACTGAACTTTTAAAGAAGAGTGAACACCTATTCTTCTCGAACTATTCCAAAAAAAGAAGGGAAACTTCCAAATCCATTGTATGAGGCCAGCATTACCCTGATACTGAAACCAGATTAAGACACCACACACACACAAAAGAGAACTATAGGCCAATATCTCTGATGAACACAGATGCAGAAATCCTCAATAAAATATTAGCAAACCAAACCCAACAATACATTTACAATGATTCACCACAATCAAGTGGAATTTATTCCCAGGATGTAAGGGTGGTTCAATATTTGCAGGTAAATCAACATGATACATCACATCAATAAGAGAAAGTATAAAAACCACATGATCATTTCAAGAGATACAGAAAAAGCATTCAATAAAGTACAATATCCATTCATGATAAAAATCCTCAGCAGAGTACATTTACAGGGAACATACCTCAAACATAATAAAGGCCTTATATAGAAGCCCACAACTATCATCATACTCAATGGGAAAAAACAGTTTTTCTTTTAAGGTCAGGAACAACACAAGAATATCCACTCTCACCACTTTTATTCAACATACTACTAGAAGTCCTAGCCACAGCAGTCAGACAACAAAAAGAAAGAAAAGCCATCCAAACTGGTAAGGAAGAGGTAAAACTTTCACTCTTTGCAGATGACATGATTTAGAAAAGCCTAAAGACTCCACCAAAACAAACAAACAAACTACTAGAACCGATCAATTGATCAATGAATTCAGTAAGGTCACTGGTTACAAAATCAATGTACCGAAATCTGTTGCATTTCTATACACTAACAATAATTCTATAATACACTATACACTAATAATGAGAAGCAGGATAAATTAAGAAAATAATCCCATTTTAAATTGTACCAAAAATAATAAAATACTTAGGAATAAATTTAACCAAAGAAGTGAAAGACCCATACTCTGGAAACTATAAAAAACTGATGAAAGGAATTGAAGACAACACAACCAAGTGGAAAGATATTCCACGTTCATGGATTGGAAGAAGGAATATTGTTTAAGTGTCTATACTACTCAAAGCAAACTACAGATTTAATGCAATCCCTATCAAGATAGTAACTACACTTTTCACACAACTAGAACAAACAATCATAAAATTTGTATGGAACCACAGAAGATCCCAAATAGCCAAAGCAATTTTGAAAAAGAAAAACAAAACTGGAGGTATCACAATTTCAGACACCAAATTATATTACAAAGTTAGTAATGAAAACAGTATGGCACTGGCATAAAAATAGACACCTTGACCAATGGAACAGAATAGAAATCCCAGAAATAAACATACAACTATATGGTCAGTTAAATTTTGACAAAGGAGGCAAGAATGTGCAATGGAAAAGAGACAGTGTCTTTAACAAATGGTGTTGGGAAAACTGGTCAGCTACATGCAAAGGAATGAAACTGGACCACATTCTTACACCACACAAAAAAAATTCAAAATGGATTAAGGACCTAAATGTGAGACCTGAAACCATAAAAATCCTTGAAGAGCACAAAGGCAGTAATGTCTCTGACATTGGCCACAGCAACATTCTTCTAGATATATCTACTGAGGTAAGGGAAACAAAAGCAAAAATAAACTACTGGGACTACATCAAAATGAAAAGCTTCTGTACAGCAAAGGAAACAACAAAAGTAAAAGGTAACTTACTAAACGGGAGAAGATACTTGCAAATGACACATCTCATAAAGAGTTAGTAACCAAAATATATAAATATTATACAACTCATTAGCCCAAAAAGCAAATAATCTAATTAAAAATGAGCAGAAGACACGAACAGACATTTCTCTAAAGAAGACACCCAGATGGCCAACAGACACATGAAAATATGCTCAACATCACTCATCACCAGGGAAGTGCAAATCAAAACCACAATGAGATATCATCTCACACCTGCCTGAATGGCTAAATAGAAAACTCAAACAACTGTTAGCAAGGATATGAAGAAAAAGGCACCCTCATGTACTACTGCTGGGAATGCAAACTAGTGCAGCCACTGTGGAAGACAGTAATGGAGGTTCCTCAAAAAATTAAAAATAGAACTAGCCTATGATCCAGGAATTGGGTATTTACTACTGGGTATTTACCCAAAGATAATGAAAACACTAATTTGAAGGGAAATATGTATGCATCCCTATGTTTATTGTAGCATTATTTATAATAGCCAAACTATAGAAGCAGCCCATGTATCCATTGATAGATGAATCGATAAAGATGTGGTGTGTGTGTATATATATGTATGTACATACATATATATGTATATATATGCATATATATACATATATATACGTATATATATACATATATGTATATGTATATACATACATATATGTATGCATATATATACATATATCTATATATATATATATATAGGAGAACTATATATATATCTATGTATATATATACATATATATACACATATATATACATATATATATACGTATATATATGTACATACATATACACACACACACACACACACACAGTAGAATGTTATTCAGCCATAAATAATGAAATCTTACCATTTGCAATGACATGGATGGATCTAGAGTGTATTATGCTAAGCAAACTAAGTCAGTTAGAGAAAGACAAATAACATATGATTGCACTCATGGAGAATTTGAGAAACAAAACAAATGAATAAAGGAAAAAAAGAAAGACAATCCAAAAAAACAGACTCTTAACTATAGAGAACAAACTGATGGTTACCAGAGGGGAGGTGGATGGGAGGATGGGTGAAATAGGTGAAAGGGTTTAAGAGGACATTTATCTCGATGAACACTGAGTAATATATGGAACTATGAGATCACTATATTGTACACCTAACACTAATATAACACTGTATTTTAAACCATACTAGAATTAAAATAAAAAACTAAATTAAAAAAGAAAAATATAATTTAACCTTATTAAGCAAATATAATTCTACACCAACTGCTCTGTCTTGTGTAGAATATTTCAGTTTCATTTGTCACAAATGAAGGACTCTTAGTTGCCTCTGCCTTCCTCCGTGAACCAGATCCCATCAGGTTCACAGCTATAGCCTTTATAACCACTTCATATTTCTGTTTTATTCTGAGGCAAGGACAGGTTTATCTCATTTTTAATTTCATATTTTTATTTTTTCTATATTTTCTACATTTTATGTATTTAGAAAAAAAGGTGTTAAATCACCATCACATCTTGAGCATGAGGAAATGTTTTAAAAGATACTCAGTTACGGGCACCTAACTGAATGGCTCAGTGGGTTAAGCAGCCAATGCTTGGTTTGTCTCAGGGTCGTAAGATGGAGCCCCATGTTGGAATCCTTGCTCAGAAGGGAGTCTGCTTGAGATTCTCTCTCTCCCTGTGCCCCTCCCCCTGCTCACACCCTCTCTGTCTCTAAAATGAAAAAAAAAAAAAAAAAAGAAATATATTCAGTTATACAATGCCTCTGTACTAAGACTCTAGCCATTTTAACTAATGAAATCATCTCCAATGTCTTCACCTGTTAATACCTTGTTTTTCATATCAGGATCAAACCTCTTTCATAAACAAAAAAAACAAAAAACAACAACAAAAAAACTACAATCCTGAGATTTCTCATGCCAGAAACTATCTTCACCTCCTCTAAAATCTATTTCTTTATGTCACTTATATGGAACTTATTACCTTAACATTTGTATTACTACTGTTTACGTAAGTTACAGTATATTTTTGGTAGTATTTGTATCATCCAGAATCATTTGCTTCAAGTCATCCTGTAGTCCTAGTTAAAGAATTATGCCTGGGGATGGCAGCTCATCAAATTTCTTTGACAGTATGGAGAAAATACTTTTTCCATCATGGAAGCTACTGCATAAGATTTCCACTAGAGTAGGAAGAGTCACACACAGGGAAAAGAAAACCCACTCTTTCTAGTCTGCTCTTTTTGAAGAGAAAAAGGAAAGGAGTGGATGAAATATGATGCTTAATCTTTCCACCAAAGGGATTCAAAGTCCAAGAAAAGGAAAGAGAACATTAGATAGATGGTAAGAATTCCAAGAGAATAAAGGTTCTTGCTTTGCTCCCTATCTGGTACTTTGGGAGAAAACCTCCACAATAGGAATCCCTACACCCACATGGGGCAGTTCCAGCATAGTTCAAGAGGATGGAGAATTTCCAGGCTTAGAAGTTTTACCTATCCTCTCTTGTGGTACCCGTGTGGAACTGAGAGACAAAGGGCATGCCATTAGGTCTAGTCTGGGGAGAAGGGTGTAAGGTGACCCCGCAATCCACATGAAAGTTGTGTTAGTGACATGGGAGTATCTGCAGTATAGCAAGAGCTGTGGGAGGATGATATAGCACAGAGTGCTGAACCCAGCCACTGTACCTGCGAGCAGTAGACACAAGCACACCACTCAATGAGGTGAGAGGAAAAAGATTCCTCCAGAGATATGAACCTGTATCCATCAAAGGACCAGAAAGCTACCTTTCTCTCAAAACAGTGAAGTTATCTATGTCAAAACTTTGGGGAAATTTTTATTAGAAAAATCAGATCTGCTTTTGAAAAATGATGGCCCCTCTGTCCCACTTTCTTTGCATGTCTTAAATTTTGTCAGTAAAGATCTTCTGTTTCTCCATGCCTTAATCTATTAAACCATAAATTCCTTGTAGATATGTAATTTATTTCAATATTACACACACAAGAATACTTAATGGTGCTCAGTAAATATTTTCCAAATGAACATTAGATATTGTTACCAACCTTCAGTCTTCAACCTGTGAATTATATACTAATATCACACTAATTAATTAGTGATATAATAAAAGGAAAATTAACTACTGAACATGCCATATAGGCTACCCCTCCCATCTCATTTTCACACATCATTTCATTTTATCCTCACAATAATCCAACAATGCACATATCATTCCTACTTAAATAAAACAACTGATTCCTTACTGCAAGTAGGTGGGGTCAAAACAGTTTGACAGATAATTGGTTAATTCATATTTCTAATGTCATGGGGAGCAAATAGCTAATACAAATAGTGAAATACATGCCTATGTGTGCTGAATCTGTAGGCATATGTCTTCATATTAACATGTCTTATGGTGATTTTTTAGGATTATACAAAGTGTTGATGTAAATTTGAAAAGATACCTGCACTGCTATGTTTTTTTTTTTTTAAGATTTTATTTATTTATTTGTCAGAGAGAGACACAGCGAGAGCAGGAACACAAGCAGGGGGACTGGGAGAGGGAGAAGCAGGCTTCCCGCAGAGCAGGGAGCCCGATGCGGGGCTCGATCCCAGGACCCTGGGATCATGACCCGAGCCGAAGGCAGACGCTTAGCGACTGAGCCACCCAGGCGCCCCTGCACTGCTATGTTTACTGCAGCATTTTTAAAATAGCCAAGTTTTGGAAGCAACCTAAGTGTCCACTGATAAATGAATGGATAAAGAAGATATGATATGAAATGGAATATTACTCAACTATAAAAAAGAATGATATCTTGCCATTTGTGACAACATGGATAGATCTAGAGGTTATTATGCTAAGTGAAATATGTCAGAGAAAGACAAATACCATATGATTTCACTCATATGTGCAATCTATAAAACAAAACAAACAGAAACAGAATCATAAATACAGAGAACAAACTAGTGGTTGCCAAAGGGGAGAGAGTTGAGGGGAATGGGCAAAATAGGTGAAGGTTATTGACACAAATTTCCAGTTATAAAATAAATAAGTCACAGAAATGGAAAGGATTGCATAGGAAATATAGTCACTAATATTGTAATAATGTTGTATGATGACAGATAGTAACTATACCCATCATGGTGAACATAGAGTAATACATAAAATTGTCAGATCACAATGTTATATGCTTGAAACTAATAGAACATTGTATGTTGACTACATTTTGATTAAAAAATGCTACAAATAAAAAAAGAAAAGGTAGTATATATATATAATGGAATATTTTTCAGCCATATAAAAGGAAATCCTGTCATTTACAGCAACATGGATAGACCCAGAGGACATACTAAGTAAAATAAGTCAGACAGAGAAAGACAAACACTGTATGATCTCACTTGTATGTGGAATCTAAAAAAGCAGAACTCATAGAAGCAGAGAGTAGATTGGGCGTTACCAGGGGCTGAGCAGTGGGGAAAATGAGATGTTGGTCTAAGGGTACAAACTCCCAGTTATAAAATGATCTAATATACAGCATAGTGACTATAGTTAGCAATACTTTATGGTGTACTTGAAATTTGCTAAGAGAATAAATCTTGAATTCTAACTACACACAAAAAAAGATAATTATGTGAGGTGAGATACGTAACTAACCTTATTGTGGCAATCATTTCACACAATATATGCATATATCAATTCACCTTAAGCTTACACAATGTTATGTCAATTATTTCTTAATAAAGCTAGAAAAAGAAAAAAAATGTTGATGTAGGGAATTTACCACGGTGACTGGCACATTATAAACAACCAAAATTGCTACTCATATACATTTTAACATTTTCTTCATTTTCTACTTGTTTAATTTTGACTATTCTTACTTAAGCCAGAGACATCCTAGGCTCCCATCCCTTCGGGTACACATTTCACCACTAGATCTTGGGTAGCATCAAAGTCTGGCCTGGAATATAGTCACAAACCTCTGCCTTCTCACTTCCTGGTTCTGTGGATGAACAGTCTATTAGGCAAATTGGTGAGGAGGGAAGCCAAGGCTGAGTGAAATGATGAAAGATCTAGGGAAGGAAAGCTAATTTGCAACTAATTTCTAAAATATTGGCTAGAGATTTGTTCAGCTTCACAAGGACAATAGAGGGATTCAGGCATCACCAAGTCATTCTTCAGGGAAGATTAGAGATTCCTAGAAGCCTTTTTTTTTTTTTTCTATATTGCTGAAAGAATAAAAACTAACTGGAAGAGCCAGTAAGTATCTGTCTTGTTGACATTTGTTTCACAAATAGAAAGGACATAGAATCATAGCAAAAAAAATAAAGAAACAAAACAAAATTGTGGATGGGGATCATCCCCATCAGATACTAGGGATGGGCAAGAAAGCAGGCAAGTTTCCCACTTGCCTACATACCACTCAGCATTGCTATTCAGGGGCATCAGGAAACTTATCAAGGAAAGCCATGGAAGAAAAAGAAAGAAAAAAAGGATAATGATCCACTGAAGCATGGGTGGGGGAAGCAACATCTTTCCCAGAGCCTTGCTGTGTGAGAATGTTCAATCCACTGAGAGCCTCTTCCACTCCATCCTTCCCTCTCCTACTATTTTTTCCCCTGTCTGCATACTCATCTATATTCCTTAAGGATCCTAAATGCACTGGGTGAGTGTTCAAGGTCAGAATTGCATGTAGGGTAGAAAATCTACTTAGCATTGTCTTTACTGGGTCCAGCTTCTCTCATACTCCAGAACAAACTGGTCTGCTCTTTTTGTGCCCAAATACTTCCTATCTGAATCTTTTACTCCATTTTAGGCATTTCCCTATGATAACACTGCTATCAAAACTAACACAATCTGTGCATCTTTACCAAGAAACTGCACAGAGCTCTGGGAGGAACTGGAATGTGTTTCCAGGCTGGGGGTAAAGAGCCAGCAGAGCATTGGAGAGACAGTTTTGATGACATTGTTTTTCATTTCACAGAGGACTCATATTTCTCTCCTTAAATATATATTGCAAGTCACGAGAGATGGCAGCTGTCTAATTACACCTGATAAAGCCTCCTTAAAAATGAGACTTGGGAAAACATATCATGTAGATTGTAGAGCTGCTCAATTTTACCTGGAACCCAGAGGGAGCTGGGTACTGTTTGGGAGGGACAGAGCAAGGGACCTTGGGGAGACATGGCAAAATTACTGCCACCATCAAGTTGTTGGTGTGAAACAACAGAACATGCACAATTCATATTTAATGCAAACTAGATAACTATACTTTATAAAACATGCAAAAGGATAACCTCATCTACCATCTTTTTAAAAAGCCACTGATGAAGGCTTTGATAATATACCAAATCCCTTCTTAAATTAAAAAGATTTAATGGGAACATTTTATTTTCGCCAGCAGGCTTCTGCTGGCATGAGAACCTGGGAAGCTGAAACAGGGATGTGATCATTATGTTTAATGCTTTGGGACAGCTCAAATCGCCTCCTTTTTCTCCCTTCAATTCCACAGACAGGTAATGGTCACTTGAATTTTAAATAAAGACGAAAAAAATGTGTAGATGCACGTGGTTTTTAATTCAAGTACCAAAGGAATAAAGAGAACCTGGCCTTGTAAATGCTCTCTTCTTCATTTCTCAAAGTTACCCACTCTTTATTTTCATTGTTTCCATATTCTTCAACTCTGTGATAGCATATGGCCCAATCTGCTGTTACTCCAATGATGTAGTAAGAAATAGAACACAGAATCTCTTAACTATGGTTTGCTAGAGAACCCCTACATGGTAAGAAACTCTTGGACACTGAAGTGGCTTTTCCATTTCTAATAAAAGAAAAGCAGAGCCTGGAGCTCTCAGCTCCTCTAACCTGAGAGAACTCTCACTCCTGTGGGATGCTGAAACTGTTGAGCTTCAGTTCAGGGCATATCACTGAGAAACAGAGGTCATAAACAGTGATTTACAATCTTAGTCATGTATTTCCTTCATATACTTACTTGCTGGCTAAATAGTAACCCATATGAAAGTAAACCTAAACCTAGTTGGAGTCATCCTTTATGACAGTATTGTAGCCTGGATTACCTTCTTTGGTCTCATCTAGCTCATCTAACTCTCTAACTAAATGTCTTAATATCCAGCTCAAACTTCATGTTCTAGAAACTTTCACTGATCCCTCTCATCTTTATTGATTTCTTTTGGAGTTTTGGAATTTCTTCTAAATTCCAATAGTACCTGTCATTTTTATCAGTTGATGTTGTCACGCAACTGTTTTTCTTCTTGTTGCTTGCACAGCTAGTTATTTCTTTAAGGCAAGGGATGTTACTTCGATTTCTTTTAATTACTCCCCAAATATGATCTACAGATTGTTATCCAGCAATTGTTTTCCCACAAAAAGAAGCTCAGGAAATTTTCTTCAAAGCCAAAATCCAAGCTGAAGATGGACACTGTCCTGGTCCCTGTGGTGTCCTGAAAAAAAGTCTTTAGGAAGAAATTATCTGGAGCAAGGAGAAATACTGACCTCTAGTCATGGGTGTAGCATCATACTATACAGCACCCAAAGAGCCCAGCGTAGACTTTTTCACACTGTGCTCCATAGAATTCTATTTTCATGGAATTATAATTGGTAATAACACATAAAAGTTTTCTGAGATCAAATTAGTTTGGAAAAAGTGAGGTTAAAAAGTTTAACAGTTATTTTAACACAGAGCTTGGCAGAATGTTTAATAGGTAAAATGCACGGTGAAATTCCAAGAGGGGGAAATTATAGGTAGAGTTCCCAAAAGTACTTCACTGTGGAATACTTTTTAAAGGAGCTTCATATGGAGCTAGAAATACAGTTTGGAATACTCAAATCTAGATTCACATTTATCCTTAGAAAAATGAGATGTCTAATGTTTAGAGCCCCTTAACATTTATGATGTTCATTTACTAATTGCTATTCAAAGTTCCTTAAAAGTCATTGATACTTTGACATTTTAAAGTTTTTTAAGATGATTTTTAGAATCAGTTTGAAATGGAATCAGTTATGGACATGTAATTTTCAACTTACCTAGAAGTTATACAGGCAAGTAAATCTGGTAGAGAGCTTATTGTACCATGGAAAGACCTTAGAGGTTATCTATATAAAACTCTTACTCCCCACGCCCCATTATGGAAGCATAAAGTGTTCATGTTTTTTTCAACCTAGGACAGTGTTTAAACATCAGTGTTTTAAGTTAGGTATAATAAAATATATTTTAATATAAAAAAAGCCCCACACATCTCCATAATTTATTTAATTTTCCAAGGTTTAGTTCATGCTGAGAATGTGCTAGAACCTGCCTCTAATGCCCTTTTTATTGCTGCTTCTTATCTGTCTGTACATGCCACTAACTTTGGCAATACCAGTAGGAACTTTTAAGAGAAGGTGACTGAGAGAATGGTATACCTATTTAAAGGCAAGTCAATAGGCTCCAATTTTTTTCAAGATTCTGGAAACATAAGAATTCAATAAATCTTATTCACACACAAGAAAAGAACAATCCTAGAATTCACAGGTTAATAAGAAAGACTAGAATAGATATAGGTAAGTATCCTTAAAAGTTACATGTATGATTAGAGAGCTATGGAGGTCAGAGCAAAAGCATTTATGCAGAGGGATGGGAAAGGAGTGGAAAAGGGGCTACTGAAGTCAGGGAAGGCTCCCTGGAGTAGGTGACACCTGAACTGAAAATGTATAGAAGTTACTGCAGCAAAGAATGGGGGAGGGGGAGAGAGAGAGAGAGAGAGAGAGAGAGACTGCCAGGTAGAGTGACAGTAGGTGGCACTGTGCTAGCAGTTTTCATTATACCAAGCTACTGCTATGTAACAGTATTATTAGGTAATGAACATTACTTTTATAATATTGTTCATAGTATAAATGCATCTTAAAATGTATTTTGGTGACAGAATTGTTTACAGTGTATCACAGCCCTTCCTGAACAAAACTATAAGGTTTTATTAGATACAGACCATAGTTTTTCTTTCTTTTGAGTCCCTCAGAGTACAGACACAGGATTTGAGTATTTGAAGATGCTCAGTAAAACTGATGAATCACTGAACACTACATCTGAAACTAATGATGTACTATATGTTGGCTAATTGAATTTAAATTAAAAAAATGAAGATGCCCAGTAAAAACTGAAATTGCTTAAAATGGAGGCAGCAGAGAATACAAAAATTTAAGAAAACAGTTTGAATCTGGAAGGAAAATAGCTAAATTCCATTAAATAATCATATGATTTGTCTCATTGTCTCTTGGAATCAAGTAATTAGTTAAGTATGCATGTCCCAGAAGCCAAATATAAGGACCTGAGCACCAGAGCCCTCATATACTTGTAGCACTGGAAAGTTCACCTTCCTTTGTCATGTGAACTTAACTAGGCCTGGACCTGCTCTAGATCACCAGATACCATGGGAGCTGGCCTCCCAGTGTCTGTGATCCCCAGCAACCTGGGAGAGAGTCATACTACCAGTCCTGGCACCTTACAGAAAAACAAAGTGACCATTTCAGTGAGCACCCAAACGCAGGAAGTTGGGATAAATGAAACCTCTGAAAGCACTGTTTCATATTCTTTCTCCAATCCTAAGAGCACTCCAACCTTTCCATTACCAGGTTCCAATCCACTGGGTTATAATTGTTTATTTATTTGTCTGCCTCTTATATTAGACTCTAAGCTCAGCAAAGGCAGGGACTGATTTGATCATGACCACCATCTACTTACCAGCATCAAGCATGACACCTGACTCTTTTTTTTTTTAAGATTTTTATTTATTTATTTGAGAGAGAGAATGAGAGAGAGAGAACACATGAGAGGGGATAGGGTCAGAGGACGAAGCAGACTTCCTGCCGAGCAGGGAACCCGATGCGGGACTCGATCCAGGGACTCTAGGATCATGACCCGAGCCAAAGGCAGTCGCTCAACCAACTGAGCCACCCAGGTGCCCCGACACCTGACTCTTAATAGGCAAGAAATAATAAAACTATTAAAAAAAAAAAAAACAAAAAAAGAGTGTGACAGGCCTTTGATCAAGCAAGCCCATCTTCCTGTACCTTCTCTCATGCATAGGAAAGAAATTATTCAAGTTCTGAGCAGTTACTAAAGAGCTAAAGGATCAGACACTCTTAGAGCAGATTTAAGTACAAACAATGAGAGCAAACAAAAAGACCTTTTAATCATCATATAGGCAGTAGTTCCAGAAAGAGGGGAGTGTGTTCACCAAATGAGAAATGGGTCAATAGTTTTCATCGTCCAAAGAAATGATATTTTTTCCATACTTAAATGAGGGTCAGCAAGCTTTTAAACTTTTCTTTTTCTTCTGGCTCATTTGTTAATTCTGAATGGCATTCATTGGCATGAACTTAAAAAGTTAATTACATCCTAATGCCTTGTCATAAACACTAAAATCACAGGCCAAACATGCTCTTTTGAGCTCTGCCAGGTGCAACGTGTTTATTTTTTATCATGGGATTTAATCTTATTATCTAAAAATAGGAAACTGAGATTGGGGCAGGGAGGGAAAGTCAATGAAGCATACACAAGAATCAGCCAGAGGTAGAGTAGGGGTGCTGGGCCTGGCAATGGTTTATTCTAATGGCTGAAAGAGCTGTTTAGTTCTTATATGTCCCAGACTCACATCTCCTTAGAGAGGACAATGTATGTGCTGAAACACAGATGCTTTAAGGTATACATTCTGGGAAGCTGATACTGAGAATTACGTGTAGGATGCTTTTAGAAAACTCCCTTAGTAACATCACTTGTGGAAGACAGAAGAATTAGGATTGAACAGAAGAAAAAAATCAATCTGCAATGCAAGACCACGGATAGCCTTGGCCAGTCCCCTGGAGAGTTGTGGAGCTCTAATGGCACTTTAATGGTCCCCTGTTTGGCTGAGGTGACCAAGCCTGTTGTGCTCCCACATTGATCAGACATTGGATGTTGGACACCATCATATGGAATGAAAACCTTGGACAAGTTGGCTGTCTGCAGCTGAAGTATTCCCTGAATGGTCTAAAAATTGATATAAGTTTCCCCCCAGGGCACACATCTGCAAAACTTAAGGTAAAGCCAAGATCCCTTATAACTTAGAGACAATTGGACATCCCTGGGGAAGTAGCAATGCAGGTAAAGAAAGAATACAGGTCCTCTGCATATCCTTTACAGACACTGGATCAAGAAGGGACAGTCTGATTCAGGTTAGAGTAGGACTTGATGAGAAATAATGGTAAAAATAATAACTGTTCTTATTTGCCAATGTTTTAAAACACATCTAATACACTGTCACATCCACTGCTGCATTTTACCTTGGTGTCCACACTGGATGGAAGACAGGGAAGAGAACATCACCCCTAATACACAAATGAGGAAACTGGGTATCAGAAGGAAAAGCGGCTTTCCTGTGGTCATTTAGTATATTTCAGAGCTGAGGTAACAGCCAAGACTTCCAGTTTAAAAAAAGCCCATGAAGACTCTTTATTCTCTTCTTAGTTTTAATATAAATGGAATGACTCACTCTGAGATCCCATCCCAGCCAAGGGCTTAGCACAGCTGGGTGCAGAGAGGTGAAACTTTTGGGGGAAATAGGATTCCCAATGTCTTGGCTGCAGACCCCTAAAATTCACATAGCTCAAACTTTCCAACTCTCCTCCTATTTTACCCCTCTAGACCATGGTAAACCAATTATGTCCCAACAGGTAATTTTATCATACACGAAAGGATTCTTTAAGCAATTTCTGAATTCACAGCCTCACTTTAAAACTAGAAGCTGAGATATCTGGATCCTGTGGCATGACTGTGAGCAAAGCACCTTCTATATTTGGAGCTCAGTTTCCTGATTCATAGAATAATTTGTTGAGCTAGATGATCTTCCAGACTGAAATGCAGTCTGTGAATGTAGAAGTTGCTCTAAAGCAACTCTGTAAGGTTGTGAATAATGCTCCACAGGTATTACAGATAAGTTTCTTTTTTTCTTTTTTTTTCCTGCAATCTTCTGGGTCCCAGCCTCATGTTGCTGCTGAAACCACAGCATTCCTTCTACTAATTCCAACAATTAGAAATTTGTATGCATATTTCAACTTTCCTTTAGATTGGTGCTTTTAATTTTCTTTAAAAAAATGCAAAAAGCAAGTTGAAAGAGTACATTAAAGGAAGTTACTTGAAATCTTGGCTCCCTCGAGTACTCATAAATCTTGATTCTTCAAGGTTGCCTGGGACCAGAGTAATCAGACCTAGGAACCCACACATTTAGAATATAAATTATGGATGCTGCTTTAAGCAGAACTGCTGAGACCCTCTAGTCAACAAATTATTTTACAAATAAGGAAACTGAGCTCCAAATATAGGAAGTACGCACTTTGTGCAAATCTTCATCCACTGAAAAAAATAATGCGAGGGCAATTTTGAAATCATGCCCTGCAAATATAATTCACTTTTAATTACCATCCAGGCAATAATTATGGAAGAGGGAAGTAAGTGATGACACTCATTATAGTCTACTGTTCTGCTGAATATCTCTATGTCCTCCAACCAATTAGTTAGGTCCTTAGCTGGCCAGAGTATCTGAGAGGGAGAGGAACAACTGCATCACTTACCAAAAGCTCTGGGACTTTCTAAGGTATTATATCTTCATCCTCTTCCTTCAGGAGGCAGGAATTAGGAAGACCTAGACCAGTGCAAAGACCCTGGATAACAGGTCAGTCAACCAGCCTATCCTCCTTGGGCTCAGATGATGATAATACAAATTGCTAACTTTCTGGAGGTGGACACAAAAAGATGTATACTTTTCTCTTCTTAGTGAGTACTCCTATGACTTCAAACTTACCATGTCCCCAGAAGTTCTTATCTTTTTAATTAAGCTGAGGAAGAGTGCCCAGGCTGTTTGACTTCTCTTTGTCCCCATATTTAAGCAAATATACCAATACCTGAGAGAAACATTTATCCCTCCTTCCCATCTCCAACATTCAATTTGTTGTCAAGAGTAGAACTGAGAAGCTAATTTCCATTAAAATAATAATGAATCCAAAAAGTTTCATGTGTTACTCCTCCTCCAGGATTTGTTCAACAGTAGTAAAAACCTAGGAGGCTAATTCTTTAAACCAAAGGTTTGGTCTCTAGAATTGGACTTTCAAAACTGTGACAGAGCAAGAAAAAACATGTTTTGCCTGGACGAGGTCCACAGTGATTCTGTAATTGCCCTGTCTAGGTGAAATTGCACCTACATCATCTGGGCTTAAGGCCATGGCTCATGGAGTTTTCAGAAAATGCCAATGTACTTTTCTAATTTGAGGGTTTTTTTGTATTGAAAACACAAAGTTCCTCTAGTCAACATTGATATAAATCTACCAAAAAGAAAAAAAAAGCTGTTAATTCAGTCATTATATGCAACCTGGCTAGGCTCTTTACCTCGAGATAATTTGTCTCTGCCTTGAAACCATGGGGTTCAGTGTTTTTCTTTTCATTTCCAGTTTTCCTGAAGATATTTATATGTGAAACAAACAAGAGCAAAAATAATCTTGAGTTCTTATTTGAACAAAATACTCACAAAATTAGGGCAAAACCCAACATCAAGGCATTCTCTGCCTCCCCCGCCTAACTGTCCATCAAGGCACAAAACCTCGAGCTGAGCAATTGAGTCTTACATTTATATCGACATGACATTTAGGAAAATTGAAGACTGGAAGCTAAACATACAAGTAAAACCAGTGATTAGAGACAATGAGATTCAGTCTGAAGAAAAAAACAGTGATATTATTAAAGAGACACTGACAAGTCCTTCAGACCCCAAATATAGACTATACCAAAAAGCTAACAGTTTTAGAATTCATCACAAATGTAAGCGTGGGTTTCTTTTAACATCAATAAAAACATGTTTTCCCTGCAATTGTGCATTATGTCAGAAACATTTGGAACTCACATATTTGAAATACAATTTTATAATTCTCCCAAGAACATTTTTTTTTTTTTTTTTTTTTTAGGCAAGAGAGCAGAGCCATAGAGAGCACCATGTTTGGAGGCAGACGGACAGTGAGAATTCAACTATCACTAGCTATAGGATCTTGGAAATGTATTTAATTTCTCTGAGTCACAGAATCTACTTCCACAAACAGGGGGGCTCTCTACACCTACACACAAGGTTGTGTAAGGATTAAATGAGATCTCTCATACCATGCCTAACAGATAGGTCTTTAATAAATATAAGCTACTATAATTATTATTGCTTTAACTCAATAGCTATTTTATGTCTCTACTATGTTAAGAATTGAGCCAAAAAGGAACTGCAACTCTGGGAACTGGGGGTGCAGTGGGAGTTGACATGGGCTGAAAGACTTGAGAAATGTATAATGTCAGGCATGGTTCTAAAATAAGGTAAACTCTATGGGCAGGCATGATAAACAAGGCTATGGTAATCAAGAAAAGATACCACAGAGAACTGAAAACCCAAGAAGGAATGATTCCACTGAACTAGAGACAGTTCTTCAGACTACTTAGAAGAGTAACATGTCAGATACAGAAACAGGAAAACTTGAGTGGACACCTGTCAGCAGGTATACAGACCACAGAACACGGCTTTGTGGTTTCTCAGAAGAATAGTGATTAGTCAGCTTGTGTGGATTCTGACAGACAAACAGGTGGAAGTACTACAACAGCGTCGACTTGAAGAAGTCAACACATAACACAATTCAAGGTAGGGCATAAAAGAAACAAGATCAAGATTCATTGTGTTTTAAAATATGTATAGAAGATAAGCATTGCATAGGGGATGAAGGGTTGTGAAATACATGTAAAAAAGAGTCATGGAAGGCTGAATCTTCCACAAGATAATATTTAAATATGGGTGACATTGGGTCCAAGATGGTGGTATAGGATGACCCTGAACTCACCTCTTCCCATGGACACATTGAATCCACACCTCCATATGGAGCAATTCTTCCTGAAGAAGAAATGAGGGCTGAACGAATTATAGAGGGAGCACATAAAGAATGGGAGGAGAGAGAGAGACACAGTAATGATAGAAACCCCGCCCCTGACATTGGCAACCTATAGTAGGGAGGGATATTACTAAGGGGCCCATGCATAGACTTATCTACCCCAAGGCACAGTGAGAAAAAAACAGTTTAAAGGGAAACTACAGTATAAGTAAAGGAAATCTATTTGCTAATCCTAGAGTGTCCACCAAATGGGCAGGGGAACTATAGGAACTCTCTCCAAGTTCAGAGGAGCCAATGAGTACTGTTTGCTATGTTATCCCTCCACCTTGATTACACAGATGAGAGCAGGGTTCAATTGCTCTAGCCAGCCTGCTAGGGTCAACCCAGTATCCCCTGGGTCCCTGACCTACACCAGCTCCAACCTTCCCATCAAGGCAGCTCTGGTGTGGTGTGCCCCAGGACAATTCCAGGCCTCTGTTCAACCCAGCCATTCTGCCAAGGCAGTACCAGTGTGGCACACTCTAGGAGCCCCCACCCAGGACTGTGCCCACTCTAGCTCCAGCCATCATGCCAAGGTGGCCCTGGTGCAGCATTCCCCAGATCACTCCCAACCTACCTCTGATCCAGGCCAGCCTTCCTTCTAAGATGGCCCTAGTGGAACACACCCCAAGACACCCACACACACATACCCATGACTAATCCAACCCATGACGAGCTCTGCCAAGGCACATCTGGATTCACCCCAGGCCCACACCCACTCCAGCCACTGAATCAAGGCAGCTCCAGCATGGCACATCCCAGGAGCTGCCAAACAGCTTTATCCATCCCAAGGTGGCCTTGGTGCAACATGCTCCTAGACTCCTTAGGACTGCATCAAACCCAACTCCAGCCAGCCTGCCAAAAGCCATCAGGCACACACAATCTACACAAGGCATACTACTACAAAAGACCACTCCTTCAAGACTGGGAAAGGTAGCAATTCCACCTAATTAATAGAAACAAACAAAGAAATTTAAACAAAATGAGGAGACAGAGAAATATATTCCAAATGCAAGAACAAACTAAAAACCCCAGGAAAACAAAACAACAGCAACAACAAAACCCAATGAAACAGAGATAATAATTTACCTGATAAAGAGTTCAAAGTAATGGTCATAAGATGCTCACCAAACTCAGTAAAAGAATAAAGGAACACCATGAGAATTTCAACAAGAGTTAGAAAATATAAGAAAGAACAAATCAGAGCTGAAGAATAACTAAAATGAAAAATACATTAGAGGGAATCAACAGCAGAATACATGATATTGAAGAATGGATCAACTATATGGAAGACAGGATAGTAGAAATCACTGAATCAGAACAGCAAAAATAAAAACACTCTTAAAATACTACTTTATTTTAAGGGACCTATATAGCAACATTAAGCATACTATCATTTGCAGTAAAATGTTCCCAGGAGGAGAAGAAAAGGAGAAAGTGGCAGATAACTTATTTAAATAAAACTAACCTGAAAAAGGAAACAGACATTGAGGTCCAGATGCACAGTAAGTCCCAAACAAGTCCCAAAGACCACACCAAGACATATTGTAAATAAAATAGCAAAAGTTAAAAATAAAAAGAATCTCAAAAGCAAGAGAAAAACAAATAATCACATACAAGGGAAACCCCATAAGACTATCAGCTGATTTTATAGCATAAACTTGGCAGGCCAGAAGAGAGTCGCAGAATACATTTGAGGTACTGAAATGGACAAAAATTAGATGATGGGGAGAGAGAGAGAGAGAGAGAGAGAGAGAGATAAAGGAAGAATTCTCTACCTGGCAAGGTTATCATTCAGAAATCAAGGAAAGATAAAGATTTTCCCAGACAAGCAAAAACTTAAGGAGTTCATAACCAGTAAATTAACTTTATAAGAAATGTTGAAGGATCTTCTTTAGGTGGAAAAGAAAATATCATAACTAGAAATAAGAAAATACATTAAAGAAAAAAAATCTCATGCTGAAGGCAAATAGATATTAAAGGTATAAGTCGACACTTAAAAAGCTGGTATAAATGTTAAGGGGCAAAAATAATAAATCACCTATAATTAAAATAAGTAGCTAAGGAATACACAAAATGAAAAATATAAAATATAACATCAAAAACATAAAACATGGAGGGGGTGGGGAATGTTGTACTTTTAGAATGCATTAGAACTTAAACAATTCTCACCTTAAAATAGAATGATATATATCATATAATATATATGTCAATAAATTCAAGAAGACTTAAATCACATCAGGCATCATTTCTAACCACAATGATATGAAACTAGACCAATTACAAGAAGAAAATTAGAAACACACACAAACACATAGGGAGTAAACAACATGCTACTAAACAAACCATTGGTCAATGAGGAAATAAATACATACCTTAAGACAAATGAAAATGGAAAAACAATGTTCCCAAATCTTCAGGACACATCAAAAGCAGTTGTAAAAGGGAAGTTCATAGTAATACAAGCCTCAGGAAATACAATACTTCAGGAAACAGGAAAAAATTCAAATAAGCAATCTAACTTCACACCTAAAGGAACTAGAAAAAGAAGAACAAAGTACAAAATTAGTAGAAGAAAGGAAATAGTGAGGATCAGAGAAGAAATAAATGAAATAGAGGCTAAAAAACAATAGAGAAGATCACTGAGGCTAGAAGCTGGTTCTTTCAAAAGATAAACAAAATCAGTAAATCTTTAGCCAGACTCATCAAGAAAAAAAGAGAAAGGGCCCCAAAATAAAATCTGAAATGAAAGAGGAAAGTTACAGCTAATACCACAGAAATAAAAATAATCGTAACAGACTACTATAAAAATTATATGACAATGAATTGGATGACCTAGAAAAAAATGGATAAATTCCTGGAAATTAACATTATTCCAAGACTGAATCAGAAAGAAATAGAAAATCTGAATAGACTGATTACTAGTAATGAAATTAAACCAGTGATCAAAAAACTCTTAACAAACAAAAGCCCAGGGCCTGATAGCTTCACTTTCAAAGAAGAATGCCTATCTTTCTCAAACTTTTCCAAAATATTGAGGTGGAGGGGAAGCTTCCAAATTCATTTTATGAGGCCAGCATTACCCTGATACCAAAATCAGTCAAGGATACCACACACACACACAAAATTTATTAGTCAATATTGCAAATGCAAATTTGCAATATTGACTAATGCAAAAATTCTCAAGAAAATATTAGCAAAATGAACTCAACAACACTTTAAAAGGATCATACACCACAATTAAATGGGGTTTATTCTGGGGATGGAAGGATGGTTCAACATCCACAAATTAACCAATGTGATATATATATACCAAACCAACAGAACAAAGAATACCAATCATATGATCATTTCAATAGATGCAGAAAAAGCATTTGACAAAATTCAACATCCATTTATGATAAAAACACTCAACAAAGTGAGTATACAAGGAATGTACCTCAACACAATAAAGGCCATGGATATGACAAAGCCAGAGATAACATTATACTTAATGGTGAAAAGATGAAAGCTTTTTCCTCTAAGATCAGGAACAAGACAAAGATGTTCACTCTCACCACTTTTATTCAACATGGTATTAGAAATCCTAGCCAGAGGGGCACCTGGGTGGCTCAGTTGGTTAAGTGACTGCCTTTGGCTCAGGTCATGATCCTAGAGTCCCAGGATCGAGTCCCTCATCAGACTCCCTGCTTAGCAGGGAGTCTGCTTCTCCCTCTGACCCTCCCCCCTCTCATGCTCTCTCTCTCTCTCTCTCAAATAAATAAATAAAATATTAAAAGAAAGAAATCCTAGCCAAAGCAATTAGAAAAAAAAAAGAAATAAAAAAGTCATCCAAATTGAAAAGGAAGAAAATAACTGTCACTATTTGCAGATGACATGATACTATATATAGAAAACCCTAAAGGCTCCACCAAAAAACTATTAGAACTAATAAATGAATTCAGTAAAGTTGCAGGATACAAAATTAGCACACAGAATTGGTTGTCTTTCTATATACTAATAATTAGCTATCACAAAGAGAAATTAAGAAAACAATCCCACTTACAATTGCATCAAACATAATATACCTAGGAATAAATTTAACATAATAGATGAAAGACCTATACCCTGAAAACTCTAAAACATTAATGAAAGAAATTGATGACAAAAATAAATGAAAGGAAAACCATGCTCATGGATTAGAAGAAATAATATTGTTAATGTGTCCACACTACCAAAAACAATCTACAGATTCAATGCAATCACCATTAAAATACCAATGGCATTTTTTCATGGAACTAGAATAATCCTAAAATTTGTATGAAACACCAGAAACCCTAAATAGCCATAGCAATCTTGAGAAAGAAGAACAAAGATGGAGGTATCACATTCCCTGATTTCAAACTATACTACAAAACCATAGTAATCCAAAACAGTAGGATACTGGCAAAAAAAAAAAAAAAAAAATCCGTACATAGATTAGTGGAATATAATAGAGAGATCAGAAATAACACTATGTATGTATGTATGGTAAATTAATCTTCAACAAAGAAGGCAAGAATATACAGTGGGGGAAAGTCTCTTTAATACATGGTGCTGGGAAAACTGGGCAGTTACACGTGAAAGAATAAAACTGGACCACTATATTATACATTCAAAATACATTCAAAATGAAGTAAAGACTGGAAATGTGAAAACTAAAACCATAAAACTCCTAGAAGAAAACATAGGCAGTAAGATCTTTGACATTAGTCATAACAATAATTTTTGGACCAGTTTCTTCAGGCAAGGGCAACAAAAGTTAAACAAATGGGATTACATCACATTAAAAAGTTTTTGGTGTGCCTGGCTGGCTCAGTTAGTACACCATGAGGCTCTTGATTTCGGGATTGTAAATTCCAGCCCCATGTTGGGTGTAGAGATTACTTAAAAACAAAGTCTTAAAGAAAAAAATAAATAAATAAATAAAAAGCTTTTGCATGGCAAGGAAACCGTGAACAAAATGAAAAGGCAACCTACTGAATGAAAGAAGATATTTTCAAATTATCATAGATAAGGGGTTATATAATGAATTTACAGAACTGAAATTTAAAAAAAATGACTAAAAGTAAAAGTGGGCATTGAATATACGTTTTTCAAACAAAATATACAATAACAAACTTTGACATTAAAAGATGCTCAACATTACAATTTTCAGGGAAATGGAAATCAAAACCACAATGAGATGTCACCTCATGGGCTATTATCAAAAAGACAAAAAATAACAAGTGTTATAAGGTAAGTGTTGATAAGGATAAAGAGGAAAGGGAATCCTTGTATACTTTTGGTGACAATGTGAAATGGTTCGGCCACCATGGAAAAGAGTATGGAAGTTCCTCAAAAAATTAATAATAGAGCTACCATATAATCTATCAATTCTACTTCTGAGTATTTATCTGAACAACAATTCAAAGAGATATGTGAACCTCTATGTTCATTGCATCATTATTTATAATAGCCAAGATATGGAAGCAACCTAAATGTATATCAACAGATGAATGGATAAAAAAGATGTGGTGGATATACACAGTGGAATATTACTCAGCTATTAAAAAAAGAATTAAATCTTGCTATTTATGACAACATGGATAGACCTAGAGGGTATTATGCTAAGTGAAATAAGTCAGAGAAGGACAAATACCATATGATTTCCCTTATGTATAGGAATCTGAAATACAAATCAAATGGACAAACAAAAAATAGTAACAGACTCATAAATAAGAGAACAAACTGGTAGTTATCAGAGGGGAGAGATGTAGGAGTATGGATGAAATAGGTGAAAGGAATTAAGAAACTTCCAGTTATCAAATAAATAGGTCATGGAAAAACAAATAGGTAATGGAGATGAAAAGTACAGCATAGGAAATATAGTCAATAATATTGTAATAATTTTGTATGGTGACAGATGGTAACTAGACTTACCATGGTGAGCATTCCATAATGTATATAAATATTGAATCATTATGATGTACAACTGAAAATAATAGGATATTATACTTCAATTAAAAAAACATATATGTGGGCAATATTTTGATAATGGTAATGACACTAATAAAGCATTCAGTGGATGCCAAGCTCTCCTTAGTGCTGTATGTACCAGGAATCTTATGAGTTTGAAAGTATTATTACCCTTATTTACAGATTAGTAAAAGGTGAGGTTCATAGAGATAAAATAACTTCTTGATATATGAAAATAAGGAGAGGGAAATTCAGATTGAGAGAGAAACATGAGCAAAGGCCAAGAAAAGGAAATGGGCCATTTATTCAATAAAATTAGGGTGTCCTGGTGTGACTTGTGCTTAGATTAAACAAAGGAGAGTGGTGGGAGGTGAGTCTGGACAGAAGGGTTACAGAGAGACTTGAACTCCAGATCTAATGTAATTGGCAATAGAGTATAATTGAAGATATCAATGAAATGAAGTGATAAAAGAAAGCTCCACTTTAAGAAGTTTGATATGGCAGGAGAATATAGAGTGCTTTAGAGTGTAGGAAGAGAGCTATTAAGAGCTTAGTGGTTATTGAAAAAAAAACAAAAACTGTTAAAGAAATAGTAATGTTTCCCAGTTACCCTTGAAAACTCTCATAGCAGAAAACTGACTTCAAAATAACTTGATTTTGTAGGTGGGGCTCCCTCAAGTGTAGAAACTATGTTTCTGAAATTCTGGATATGCTGGAAATGCAAAGCCAAGAAGGGAGAGAGGTGAGAACAAGCTTGAGGTCAGGTAGCTCTCTCACTGGCTGAAAAACCTTCTCAGGTATAAACGGAAAAGTCCACCTCTATCTGCTGTCAAGACTCTCTCTTTTTGTACTGGGTATGAACTTGAGTATGGAGAGAGAGAACACAATAAACACTATTTCAACCTTTACTCTTACTTCTGAGTCCAACCTAGCCAATCCTAACGAAAGTCAATACTTCCTTTCATCTGGAGTTTTGCAGTAAGGAGCTTCTAATAGCTATTAACTTTCATGAGGAAGGAGGGAGAAGACTTGCAAGAGTGTAGGCTTAGGTAGAGGAATGAGATAAATTATGAGTGATGAATGTATAGGAAGAAGATGAGAGGAGAATGGTGCCCAAGGCATGATTCAGAAACTAGAGAGGTAGACCTTCAAAGACAAGCCTATAACTCAATTTTACTAAAGTTTAAGTCTTCTTACAGAGTTCTCCATGAATTATGATTTTTAGATTAAAAGTCAATCAAGAAATTCACATGAAGTGCACAGTACTTGCCTATTTGCCTGTTGTCGTTTAAGCTATGAACACACCCTGAAATTTGATGAGATGCTACCTAATAATAACCAAGAACCAGTGAGGCTTTATTTCAGTTAGCCATGTAGCAAGATGAGTACATTAGACTTCTTGGTCTGAGTATAGGTTTCTTTTCATTGCTCCAACATAGTCATATAGAACAGAAACATTCAAGGTGATATGTCTGAACTAAAATTTGCTTGTACTCTCCAATCCTTTTGCCCCATTTCCTCTCACCCATAATAGTTACAGAACTATGGTGCAGGACAAGGAGTAATTTCCTGAAGCCACAGCTGGGAGCTTTCCTATAACAGTTTGGTTTTATTTCTCATAGTGCATTTCACACCTAAATGGTATACATTATACCTAAATGTTAAATGGACCAATTTAACTGTTAGACTCATGAAGGTGTCTAGTTGGGAGAAAATAAAAGGATCATGGATATATTAAAGATAGGTATTGTATAAAGATAAGTAAACCTAGATCCAGGCACCATGAGATAAAACCCAGTAATTGTGTGTCCATATGTAAGACATTTAATCTTCCTAGCCCCAATTTCCTCATCTGTAAAATAAGAGAGATTAAACAAAAAACCAGTGAGCCCTTTCAAGATGGAACACTCCATGAGTCAAAACCTCTTAAAGAAATGACCAGTAAATTGAAGCTCCAAAGGCAGATGGCCAACCTGGCAATGTCCAGAAAGTGACAACTCCTTGGTTACCCAATTACACCTTTCAAAGAAAAATAGGAAGTACCCAAATGCTTCCAATTATAATATTCGCTGTGCTGGGGAAAGACAAAGTCAAATGTGTTAAAGGCCTAATGAGGTGTGTGGAAGCAGCCTCCCTCTGCAGTTTATGCTTTTTCACACTTAGTTCTCACTCAGTCAGCAGGCATGAAGGGAATGGTGAGGAAAATGAGTAGTTGTTTTCTGGCCCATGATGACGACAGAAAAGGAATCATATCGATGCCTTGATTTTATTTTTTTTTTCACACAAACTTGACAGAAGATCCTTAAATATTGTTTTGCTTTCGGCAGCAACATCCTAATAGATTCCAGATATATTGGAAATAGAGTCTGATCCATTTTGTAGAAGAATTAACTATTTTGTGAAGTTTGGGAATATCTGAATGAAGTCAATATGGAATTGTCACTATTGCTTTCATCAGGCTGGGATTACACACTCAAAATGTGATACAGGGCCAAGGTAGGACATTGGAAGTTGCCTTGGCATACCTGCCATGAAAGGTCTACTTTGGTTTATTTGTAAAAAATGTTTATTTGTAAAAATACGCAGATTAATCTATGTTTATAAAACTCAATAGGATTATGATACTCAATTCTGATGAAATAGTGCATACTATAAATTCAGTTACTATGTAAGATCATAATGTTATTCTTAAATGCACTTTTCAGAATAACTTTTTTTTTTAATTCTGAGATTATGGAATTCTTAGGCTGGAAAAAATGTAAAAATCTGTGTATGTCTCCAGAATGATATCTGTAATTTTTTTTCTTAAAGTTTTTTCTACAGATACAAATGCCATAATCTTCCTTAGTAGCTTGATCCTTTGTTTCAAGATATTTCTCTTTACAGTTTCTTGGACTTATTCTTTCTGCAACTTCACTACCCTTCATTCCTCCCTTAATGGAGTATTTTAACTTACTTAATTAGGTGCATAATAATTTTGTTTTAGATCTAAAAGATAAAATTAATTATATATTTGACAGGGTTTTTTTGTAGATTATACTGTTTTGTAATAAATTCTGATGGAATGTTTTAATTATCATTTTGTATACTTAGGTTTGCAAGTAAAATATGACCTCCAAATGAGCACTGGTATCTTAGCCACATGGTTTGAAAGGTCAATCTACAAAAGACAGTTTATCATACTCTTCAATTATATTTCAAAAAATTATTAAAATACCTAAATATGGTCAGAAATTATTTTATACAAGGAAATACACATAGCTTCAGATTTAAAGTCACCTCACCCTGCAATTAAAACCCTTTCTAATTTAATTTTTAAACATTTATGATCACTAACCTAACTTTGGTTTTTATCCTCAGAATCTAAATAGGCCAGAAGTTTTTAATATGAGGTATAAAGTTATTATATATAGTTTGATATATATATATATATATAAAACATTATTACACCCACAGTGACAGCATTTTCATAATTTGCCAATTATTTGTGACTGTGATCTTTTAAAGACAATATTATTCAATGCTACAGGGAGGAAATAAAATAGTATTTCAAATTATTTCAACTTCCTTAGAACTCTGAAGGGCCAGTGCCAAACCATCAATTTAGAACATATCACTTCATGCTATTTATTCAAGGAATATTATTGTTATTATGATGTTACTTGCCTTGGAGTGGATGCAGATGATGTGAATCAACTATAAACCTTAATCCATGTTCTTTAAAACTTCTTTATTTCCCACTATAGTGTTCAAACCTCTTTATTTTATTAAGTGGTAACAGACTTCCTTAGTGAATCGAGAAGCCATTAAGTCTTCAAGTCATCTGATGTTATAAGAAACTGAATTTAAAGCTTTTCACACTTTCACTGAGACTAAAACCATTCTGTGACTAAGATATAAAAGAATAAAAATTTGCTCTCTTTCTGTCATTCACCCCTTTTTCTGCTATATCATGATACTCTATTCCAACACATCACTCAAAGCAATCAATGCAAACTGGACTGAAATCGAAATGCCAGATAAAAGCTTTTTTGCATTCCTGGGAATACACACTCTTTAAGGTACATCACTGAGTTTATGAGATATTGCAGGATAGGAAACAGACTGGAAATTTCTCCTAAAGCTCAGAGAAAGAATTCCTGGAGGGATGACTTTCAATTAGTGAAAAACAAAATCCAGAAACAGATAATCTGATAGTCATTTTTTTTTCATTTGAGGCCAAGAGGTTTTATTCCCTCATCAATCCTACTTGTCATCAGGTGGTCATCTGTGCAGTATTGTTGAAAAGGCCTCAGGAGACCCCACGTAAAAAAGAACCCTCCCTCACTTTCATGAACTTAAAATTCCCTTATGAGAGTTTTATCAGTTAGATATTTATATACAAAAGCTGCCAGGGAGAAAGGAAACTATGTAGTTATTAATATGACGATCATGAAATAATAGGCCTTATGATACCTGATAATTTGGAAATTCTATAATTGTGTTATCAGACCTTAGTAGAAACAAAAGTGTCTGAGAACAAGTTTTGATTGTGGAATAGAATGGCTCTAGGTTCCCAAAATGTACAATATGAACAAGTTTGAAATATGAAAACAAAGGACTCAGCGTCCAAAACAGCTCTGTCAACATTACATTTTACCTAAGGCCAGCCCTTTCCGAATGCATTGAATAGTTCAATCCCAGAAATCCCAGAAATAAGGCCATAGCATATTAGGAAAAAATAAGAAGAAATTTAACCCACAAGTTTTGGTGTTGATTAGAAAAAGATTTGCTTAAAGACAACTACAAATTCAAACCCAAGATTCATTAAAAAAAAAAATGTCAGGGAAAAACATGGTTTAAATAATTACCATGGTCAGTTTTGGAAATAGCAGATTTCATACCAAATGAATAAGGGAAACATAAAGACAAACCAGAAATTTAAAAATGCCTCAAGCTTATTCCCGCAGAATAAGGTGTTGCTCCTTACCCTT
This sequence comes from Neomonachus schauinslandi, assembly GCF_002201575.2. NCBI lineage: Eukaryota > Metazoa > Chordata > Mammalia > Carnivora > Phocidae > Neomonachus > Neomonachus schauinslandi. The sequence continues at coordinate 28,989,084 of NC_058416.1, read as the reverse complement.
ATCACCAGGGTTGTTTCTGACCTCAATTTAATTTAGCAGTGGGGATGATTCTCCTGATCCCTGAAGAATTACCCTGAACTCTACCAGACCTCATTGTCTTCCCTTAAATCAGCTTTATTTCCACTGGCACATTAGACATCCATCAACTGTGAATTTGAGCTAGTCCCTGCTTCTTCAGAGATGGAATTCTGACCTCTCCCCTACTCCCACACCTTATCCCTGACCAACCATTTGAGAACGGGGCAATTAAATGACATTTACACCCTTTAAAAATAATAATAATAATTCTGAGCATTTCCAGTCTGTTTCTCTCTCTCTTCCAAATATCCATTACTTTATATTTATTTTCTGGAACATAGCAGTGGGGTCATTTATTAAGCACGGCATGGTGACTAGTGCTGTAATCTGCTTTAGTGACTACTGCAGAAGAATTTTTAAAAGTCTGGACAAATAAGATGGAGAGAAATGCCCAGAGCAGGTGGGTGCTTAACAGTGACTTATTACTCTAGTGATGCAGAGTCTATGGGCACCTCAGTGGACAGAGTGATTTCATCTCTGAGTGAGATTATTATGAAATTGCTATCATTCTGTCATGAATAATTGATCATCACACTGTTCAAAAAAAAAAAAAAACCAACAGATGTGACAAACAATGCAACAAATGTGAAAAAGAGAGAGTTTATAGCTTATTATTTTGCTGCCTATTATTTCACCATTTGTGAAGATGCCACAGGCACAGTCACCCAATCGCTGCATGAGTGTGTAAACTGCATGACAAGTAAAAGATTATAATTAAGTGATTTAACCCTGACTATGCAATGGCCCCTGTGGGTTTTGTGGAAAAGCGTGTTTGTAAGAGAATGCACAGACCAGTGATGGTTCTTGCTGGAACGGTGCAGAGTTTCTTTTTAGTCCATCTTCCCTTTTTGTTGTTAATTTGATTTAATTTTACTATGTTATGTTACTCACCATACATTACATCATTAGTTTTTTTTTTAATTTTTTTTTATTCTTATGTTAATCCCCATACATTACATCATTAGTTTTTGATGTCGCGTTCCATGATTCATTGTTTGCGTATAACACACATCTTCCCTTTCATCCCAGCGTTCTTCCCATAGTTGATGTGCTGTGTGACCTAAGAGTCCATTTGCCTGTGCAATCATCAGTCCAGCTCAAGGCCCAAACTGCAGGGATTTCACCCCGCCAGCCATCCTCCCCTCAGCCCCCAAGTGTGGCCACTTACTCAAAATTTAGCCTTCTTTCGTTCCATCAATCAAATCCTTAAACTCTCTCCCTGTCTTATTGCATTAATTCTTAAGAGGAAATTAATCTGATTAAATTAAACCAAATTAAATCTAGCATCAAAATCTCTGATAAATTTCTACTGACCTAGGTAACTGAAAAAAAATTTTTTTCTACAAAATTAATATGAAATGTGACAAAAAGCTTGCCAAGTTTCATTAATATACCTAATCTACCACTTCTGATGTCTCTTGAAAATCACATCATCCATCAGAAGAAACCAGGATTCCTGGGGACTTGAAGATCTAGATAAGAATCTTTAGAGAATATATAATCTCAGATAGAGTTTTCATTTATTTCTTCAAATAAACATGGAAAAATAGATAAAACACAAAAAAGGATGAAAATATAATATTTTCGTAGGGTTCTTTACAAAGGATGGAAAATTTCCTAAAAGATGGAAGGAGAAACCATGAAAAGTCTTCCCAAATTTTTAAATATGTGACTCAACAGGAAGTAGGAAGAAGTTTTTTCTGGATAAAAGTCTAAAAATGGATGTTAAGAAAAAATAGCATGTACAGCAGAGAAATGAAATAAAGAAAGGAGGAAGAGAAGAAGCAAAGAGGAGGAGAAAGAAAAGGAGAAGAGGAGCATTCTCAGTAGTTGTCTGATAAGGCATACCCCATTTAAATGGGCCAAATCCATTTATAAAATGGACTATAGGAACATTCTAAATCCCAGTTGTGAGAACTGGGTCCATATTCTAAGATTGACATGTTATAGCTTCCATAGTATTCAGTCTCAATGTGGTGCCTACAATATGCCAACCTTTGTTTTAGGTACTGTATCTGCAGCAATAAAGAAAAAATAAGACAGAAAGCCTTTCCTCAGATACTATGTATTCTAGTGGGAGAGATAAATAATAACTAAGATAAAGAAGATATTTTCCAGTCATTAAACAAATAAACAAGTAACAAGTCCCAGAAGGAAAGTCCAGTAGCCACAGCTGCTAAAATATATTTTCTAAAATGTTCAGTTCCCAACCAAAAATTTAAAAATATGCAAAAAAAGTGAGATGTATAGCCCATACACTGGAAAAAAAACGAAACAGGAACTGTGAGAGTGATCAGATGTTTGATTCAACAGGAAAAGAAACAAAAACTTCAAAGTAGCCATTATAAATATGTTTGGTAAACTAAAGAAAACCATGGTTAAAAAAAATAAAGGAAGGTGTGATGAGAATGTCCTACCAAATAGAGAATATCGATGAAGAGACAGAAACTATAAGAAAGAACCAAATGGCAATTCTAGAAGTTGAAAAACGTAAAAACTGAAATGAAGAATTCGCCAGGGGGGCATAACAGTACATCTGAACTGGCATAAAAAAGAATAAGCAAACTTGAAGATAAATTAGTTAATCCAAATGACAGAGAGAAAAGGAGTAAAGAAAAATGAACAGTCTCAGAGAAATGTTGAAACCCAGAAGCACAACAAAATACACACATTGGTGGTACAAGAAGGAGAGAGAGAGAGAAAGGAGGCAAAATGAGCATTCAATGAAATAATAGTCAAAAATTCTCAAATTTTAAGGTAAACACTAACCTCATGTGGTGAACTCAATAAATTCCAAGTAGGATAAATACCAAGTAGCACACACATAAACAGACACGTCATCATAAAAATTCTGAAAGCCAAAGGCAAGGAGAAAATCTTGAAAGCAGTGAGATAAAAATGACTCATCATTCACAAGGGAGCTTCAGTAAGATTAGCAGCTGACTTCTTGTTCAAAAACAAAACAAACAGGGGTGCCTAGTTGGCTCAGTCAGTTGAGTGTCGACTCTTGGTTTCAGCCCAGGTCATGATCTCAGGGTTGTGAGACTGGGTCCCGCATCAGGCTCCATGCTCAGCATGGAGTATGCTTGGGATTTTCTCCCTCTCCCTCTGCCCCTCCTCCCCACTTGCACTTGCTCACACTCTCTAAAATAAATAAATAAAACCTTTGGGGGAAAAAAGAAAACAAACACTAGAAAGCAGTGGGATAAGGTATTCAAAGTGCTACGCAATACCACCAACAACTACAACAAAAACATGAAACCTATATCCAGCAAAACGATCTTTCAAATATGAAGGTGAAAGAAAGACGTTTCTAGGTAAAAACTGACGGAATTTGTTCCTAGTTGACCTACCTTACAAGGTATATCCTATGTGCAACTGAGAAATATAAGTATATGTATATGTGTGTATATATACATACATATATTCTGATTAGATTACATCTATATGAGGAGAAAGAGAGAGAGAGATTTATAGTAAGAAATTGGCTCACATGGTTATGGAGGCTGGCAAGTCCCAAGATCTGAAGAGTGAGTCAGCAAGCTGCGGACCCAGCAGAGCTAATGGCTTAGTTCCAGTCTAAGTGAGGAGTTGGCATAGTTCCAGCCCAAAGGCTTGCAGGCTAGTGCCCTAGAAAGAGTTCATGTTTCAGTTTAGGTTGAAGGCAAGAAAACAAAAAAACAAAAAACAATGTTCAAGTTCAAAGTCTGTCAGGCAGGAAGAATTCTCTCTTAGTCAGTGAAGGGTCAACCTAAGTTCTGTTCAGGCCTTCAAATGATTGAATGGGGCCCACCCACATTAGAAAGGGAAGTCTGTTTTACTCAGTTTGCCAACTTAAATGTTAGTCTTATTAAATAACACCCTCACAGAAACACTCAGAATAATGTTGACCAAACTTCTGGGCATCCCATGGCCCAGGAAAGTTGGTGCATAAAACTAACCATCATGACATATAACAAATGAAATTATTTAATTAGCCATCACAAAACTACCCACTAAGAAAAGCTCAGGTTCAGATATCTTTGCTGGGAAATTGTAACATTTAAAAAAGAAAAATTAATACCAGGGCACCTGGGTGGCTCAGTCGGTTAAGCATCTGCGTTCAGCTCAGGTCATGATCCCAGGGTACTGGGATCGAGCCCCGCATAGGGCTCCCTGCTCGGCGGAGAGCCTGCTTCTCCCTCTCCCTCTGTCTGCCACTCTGCCTACTTGTGCTCTCTCTCTCTCTGTTAAATAAAATAAAAATCTTAAAAAAAAAAAAAAAAGAATACCAATTCTTCACAAGTTCTTCCAAAAAGTAGAAGGAACACTTCCCAAATCATTCTGAGGATAGTAATACTCTGATACCAAAATAAGACCACATATCATATGATTCCATTTACATGAAATGTCCAGAATAGGAAAACAGAGACAGAAAGTAGATTAGTGATTGGGGCGCCTGGGTGGCTCAGATGGTTGAGCGTCTGCCTTCGGCTCAGGTCATGATCTCAGGGTCCTGGGATCGAGTCCCGCATCGGGCTCCCTGCTCCTTGGGAGCCTGCTTCTCCCTCTGCCTCTCTCTCTCTCTCTCTCTCTCTGTCTCTCATGAATAAATAAATAAGATCTTTAAAAAAAAAAAAGCGATGTTCTAATCTGGATGTTCTAAAATTGACTGTGATGATGGTTACACATATTTGTAAACATAATAAAAACATTGAATTGTGCACTTTAAACAGGTGAACTGTATGGTATAAATTATTATTCAATAAAGCTGCTAAGAAAGAGAGAGAAAAGAGATGCTGGGTTGATGTCCTTGTTAGAAACATGAAAGGACACTCATAGAAACGGAAGGAAGGCAGAGACCAGGGATATGCATGTGTGATGGCAGAATCTTGTTAATCAGATCCCCAGAAGCTCCCTGCATATGCTGCTGATGCTCAGGGCTGCTGGTGTAGAGGTTCTTTTTCTCCAAAACAGGTTTTGCTCATGCCTTCCCCAAGGCCTCCCAATATTTGATATCAGAACTTGGGCACTATACACATTACATGTCAAAAAGAAACCCCTAGCTCAGCCTCAAGACCTAACTGTGTATTGATATTATCTCAGGAGGCCTCCCTGCTGAAAGAAGTCATTCAGAAAGGGATGAACTACCATGTGCTCTCTTCCAGCATAATATGTCACCCTCTATATAAAGAACATTCAGAGCATGCCTGCATGATAACCTAGTTCACTACTTACCTGGAGAAATATACCTATTGTCTCCAGCTCTGTTTTCTCAAATGAAAAATGAAAATAACGACAGAGTCCGTTTCATGGGTTTTTGTGAAGATTCAATTAAATAATACATATAAAGCACTTTAAAAAGTGCATGGCCCGTTGAAAGTGCAGAAAGAAAACCTTTGCTATTATTACTCTAATAACAGTGGTTAACAAGTGATGAATAACCAGTTGTTATCTGGTGGTGCCAGGGAAAGTTCTGAATATGAAGTACAACTTAACTATGGTATCACTTAATCATGCGTCTTAAGACTCAGAGTTTGGCCCTGCACCATTCGATAATTTTATATTATTGCATAAAGCATTAGAATGATCCTGAATTGAATATGTAGATGCTAGATATGTAGATAACTAGATCATGTACTTAACACATAGCATATCTTCAAGGTTCAACTGGTTCTCAACAGCATAGCTGACATAAAACCAAGTGGTTTAAACTTAAGACAATTAGATGATATTTTTAAAGTGCAACCATATGATGGAAACTTGGCAACAGCATGCAATAGTAGAAAAGCAACAAATCTGCTGGCAGGTGTATGGGTATGAATTCTGTCTTTATTGGTTACAAGCTGTGAAATATGGGCAATTTAATTTGCTCAGTCTCTTCACCTGTAAAGTAGATGTAACCAAAAGCAAATTACCTTCCTCAGTCTCTGGAGGTTGCTTACACAAGATGTTATTTCCCTTTTCCTCACAGAAAATAATAATAGTAATAATAATTAGTAGTGTAGCTGTACCTGTCGTGAAAACATTCATCTGCAAGAAACAGAAAACCCCACTAATGTGGCTGAAACATGTAAGCATGTTTCAAACAAAAGCATATCTGTTTCACAGAATAAAAATTGCAGGACCAGACCTCCCAAGGATGGTTTTGTGTCTTAATCATACCTTTAAATACATGAGCTCCTTCTAATTTCCCAGCTCCCAACCTAGCGTGTAGTTTCCCACTACACTGTAGGATATATGCAGCATCCCCAGGACCACATCCCCATCCCAGGCAGAAAGAAGGGGAAGGACAAAGGCCAGTGGAGCCAAAATTTACTTGAGAGTTTGGATACCAGAACCACCTTCCTCACCAACATATTTCAGCTGCCATTCTAAGTTTATAAATGAAGAAAGCAGTGGAGCATACTTCCTGGCAATGTCATCTGGCCCAAGGAGCAGGAAAAATTGTTTCAGAACTTCTGCTACATCCTAGTATTGTTATCAATATATAGTGATGGTATTATGGCCATAATTTTTAGTACAGGCTCACAGGAGGCAAATTCTGGAGGTCAAAGGCTGAGCAACAGTTGGGACTGAAACCTATCTACATAATAATGTAAAGCAACCAACCGTATCTTTATGAGCATGAGGAATACTTGAAAAATATAACTGTATAGGGGCGCCTGGGTGGCTCAGTCGTTAAGCGTCTGCCTTCGGCTCGGGTCATGATCCCGGGGTCCTGGGATCGAGCCCCGCATCGGGCTCCCTGCTCCGTGGGGAGTCTGCTTCTCCCTCTCCCACTCCCCCGCTTGTGTTCCCTCACTGTGTCTCTTTCTGTCAAATAAATAAATAAAATCTTTAAAACAAAAACAAAAACCTGCTCTTCCTTTTAAATTCCCTGTCCTGGGGTGCCTGGGTGGCTCAGTCGCTAAGCGTCTGCCTTCGGCTCGGGTCATGATTCCAGGGTTCTGGGATCGAGCCCTGCATCAGGCTCCGTGCTCCGCGGGAAGCCTGTTTCTCCCTTTCCCATTCCCCCTGCTTGTGTTCCCTCTCTCACTGTCTCTCTCACTGTCAAATAAATAAATAAAAAGAAAAATATAACTGTATATATTTGAATTATACAACATGATGATTTGATACACATATACATTGTGAAAGGACTACCAAGATCAAGGTAATTAACACATCTATCATTTCACTTAGTTAAAATAGGTAACTGTGGGTGTCTGGTGTGAATGCTTAATTTGCTCCCAACAACTTTCAAGTATAGAATACTGTATTATTAACTCCAGTCACCATGGTGTACATTAGAGCCTCAGAGCTTATTCCTTTTATAACTGAAAATGTGTGCCCTTTGGCCTACATAGCCCCATTATCCCCTTCCCCTAACCCCTGACAGTGACCATTCTACTCTGTTTCTGCAAAATCAAGGTTTGGGGGATTTTTTTGTGTTTTGTTTAGAGTCCACATAAATGATACCATACAGTATTCGTCTATCTCTTGCTAGCTTATTTCTGTTACTATTAATGCCCTTGAGATTCATCCCCATTGTGACACATGACAGGGTTTCCTTTGTGGCTAAACAATATTCCATTAAATCTGTCCATCTATTTCACATTTTCTTTAACCATTCATACACTGAAGGACATTTACATTGTTTACATACATTGGCTGTTGTGAATATGCTGCAATAAACATGAGTGTGCAGATATTTCTTGTGGATTTTGATTTAAATTCCTTCAGATATATACCCTAGAGTAGGACTGCTGGATCATATGGTAGTTCAATTTTTAACTTTTTAAGGAACTGCCATACTGCTTTCCATAATGGCTGCTCCATTTTATATTCTCAACAGTTTCTACATCCATATTCTTGCCAAACACTTGTTACTCTTGTATTTTTGACAGTAGCCATCCTAATAGGTGTGAGGTGATGTTTCATTGTGGTTTTGATTTGCATTTCCCTGATAATTGGTAATACTGAAAACCTACTGGCCATTTGTATATCTTCTTTGGAAAAAATGTCTATTCAGGGCCTTTGCCCATTTTCAATGGGATTATGTGTTTTTTTTTTTTTTTTTTTTTTTTTTGCTATTGAGTTATAAGAGTTATTTATATATTCTGGATCAGATTATCAGATATATGTTTTTCAAATATTTTTTCCCGTTTTGTAGGTCACCTTTTCAATTTATTGTTTGCTGTGCAGAAGCTCTTTGGTTTAATGTAGTTCCATTTATTTATTGTAGAATAGAGAGCCCAGACATAAACCTATTCATATATGGTCAACTAATTTTTTCAAATGTGCCAACAACATGCAATGGGGAAAAGAAAGTCTCTTCAACAAATGGTGTTGGGAAACCTGGATATCCACATGCAAAAGAATGAAACTGGATCCCTATCTTACACCTCTCACAAAAATTAACTTGAAATGGGGCGCCTGGGTGGCTCGGTTGGTTAAGCGACTGCCTTCAGCTCAGGTCATGATCCTGGAGTCCCGGGATCGAGTCCCGTATAGGGCTCCCTGCTCGGCAGGGAGTCTCCTTCTCCCTCTGACCCTCCCCCTCTCATGCTCTCTATCTCTCATTCTCTCTCTCTCAAATAAATAAATAAAAATCTTACAAAAAAAATTAACTTGAAATGGATCAAAGACTTAAATGAAGACCTAATACCATAAAAGTCCTAGAAGAAAACTTAGCCAAAGATCCTTGACATTAGTCTTGGCACAATTTCTTGTATGAGACATCAAAAGAATAGGCAACAAAAACTAAACAAACAAACAAATATTACTGTCTTGGAAGCTACAAGGGTAACCTTCAAGGGGAGTAGGTGCCAAGGCTTCTAAAGTATGCATGAATACACATCAGAGCTCTGTTCAAGAGTGCAGCTTATTACCAGAAGGACAATTGCAGAAACATGTCTGAATTCTATATCTAAGCCAATGTGGAAGAAAAGAAGAGAGAAAAATCACAGGAGCAAAGCTATGGCGGGGGAAGGGGAGTGATTTTTCAGAAGAGCCAATACCCAGCCCCAGAAATGCAAAGAAAACCATAAGCTTCCCATGGACTTGTAACAAACTTCGGGGATGGTAGAACCTCCTGTGGACCTGAAGTGGGGGGATCAATCCATTATATAAGTGCATAAATGTATTTCAAATGAAGGGAGACATGGCTGACACCTGGCTGACCTAGATAAAACAATAATGCCTATTTTTAAGATTACCTTAAGCATCAACCAATAAAGTAAGTAAAGTGCTTTATAAACAGTACATTGCTATATAGGTGTTAACTACTATTGCTGCTTTCTTTGTTCTCTTTATTGTTATTATTTTGCAAGCATTGAGCTCAGAGCCTTGCATTTGTAAGTTCTTGCATATTATAAATGCAATTATTGACTGTCTATCTGGATGCTTTTGAAAAAGAAAAACTGACCTACCTATTTTCTCTAGCCTCCTTTCCCTCAAATTCTAGCCCCAAGAAGAGACACAAAAACTGACAGTACAGGCAATTCCCAAGAGATGAAACTTGCTGAAGGGACAGGCAGTAGACCACACAAAAGGAGGACTGTTGAGCTGCTTGAAGGGGCTTACTCGGTCTGTTTACAAGAAGAGCACGCATCCTGATTGTAATAAGTGAGCTTGGAGGGCTAGACAGGCTCTTTAATCTCAGAAATGACACTGTGAACTCCAGTTCACCTGCTCGATTTATTTACATTGCTTTTGCCCACTAACAAATCCAACTCTCCATCAGATTAATCAACATTTATCAGCCAGCGGCGGGAGCATCATTTCTTAACCTAAATAAAATAGAGAGGGAGTGAAATGGAATAGAGAGAGAATAAAACTCCCATTACTCTGTGGCTATTTTATTCTCTATGTATTTTATTCACATAATGAATGATGTACTTCTGGCTTTAACAGCATAGCAACCCTGGGTTCTGTTTGTTTAATGTTTTCCCGCCAGGGACTGTGCAAGTCAATAGCATATGCACAGCAGGATAAAGGGGGAGGATGGTCAAGTCTGAGTTTTGAGGTTTAAGATTGCTCAAATAAGCCAAAGGTGGGTTAACACCAAGCTGTCCAGAGTCTGGTGTTGTTAGTTCAAATAAATTGCCACCAATCAACAAAGTAATTTGTCTGTGTGGTCTTTCATTTACTATTGCAAATGAACCATTCATTTATTTAGCCATTTAAATAATCCAGTACCAACCATGTATCAGAAACTGTTCTGGGTGCTGAAGATGTAGCAGTGAACAGAACAAAGTTCCTGTGCCCATGGATTTTACACCTGAAGGGGGATTATAAATATATAATAAAAGTTCATGTAGTGATAAGTATTACGATGAAAAATAAAGTGGGCAATGGGAACAGAAACAAGGAGTGCTACTTTGGATAGGATAGCCTAAAGGCTGCTCTGAGGTAATATTGCCCCAGAAATCTGAGTCAAGTCAAAGAACCAGGCATTTGAGTATCTGAGTGAAGTGCTTTCCAGATGGAAGGAAAAACAAGGAACACTGAGGAACTGGGAGTCCTGTGTTGCTGGAGAGGAGTGAATAAGGGGGAGAATGGTAAGAGCACCTGTCAGAGATGTAGCATTGGGCTATATCATGTAAACTTATGCAACAGTAGGAATTGGAAAGTGGTAAGAATTGGGCAGAAATTTTAAAAAATCATGTTATGATTTTGGCTTTGACCATACCACACAAGGACAGAAATCTGATTTGTAATTATTTTTTCAAATGAAACATTGATACTGCCCAGGTTGCCAATATTTTAATGATGTTGATGATGATGATATAATAAGGCATGTGGTAATTGATTAGTTGGTCAATAATGACTGAGCTAGTAACAAATAACCTTTTAGTTGAAGTAGAGAGAAGTGTGAATTCATATATGAATGGCTCAATGAATTATTACAAAATGAAAATACCACCAGATGAAGAAACTGAACATTATTTACATCCAGGTATCCCTTACTGGTCTTTTCCAATCACACGCCTCCCATCTCACCAGAGTAAACAACTCTCCTATCTTCCAATAGCATGTACCACTTCTTCCTGTTTTCAAAATTCTATATAAAAGTAAGATTCATCGTTTCTGCATGCAATCTCTGTTCATTTTTATTGGTGTCTAAGAATCAGTTGTAAATATACCAGATTTATTTATCCATTATAAAACAGGGATGTTTCCAGTTTGTTGCTATTAAGGATTGTGCTACTATGAATGTTCTTGTACTTGTCTACTGCTGCACAATTTTTTTGTTGGGTATATGCTAAGAGGGAATTACTGGGTCATACATATATATTCAGATTTAGTAGAAAATTTCAATATCTTTTCAAAGTGAAAGTACCAGTTTACACTCCCACCAACCATTTTAACAGGTTTGTAGTGATGCCTCATTGTAGCCCTAATTTGCATTTCTCTGTTGACTAATGAGTTAAAGCACTGAGTTACACATCTATTGACCATTTAGATACCCTCTCTTGTGAAATACCTGATTCTCCTGCCCATTTTTTTTTCTGAATTGTCTGTATTTCCTTTAACAATGGGAAGTTCTTTATATATTTCCTATATATGCGTATGTGTTGCTGAATAACTTTTCTTGCCTTTGTGACTTTAAGTTTTTATTTATTTAAATAACTTCTGCACCCACCATGGAGGGGCTCGGACTCACAACCCCAAGATCAAGAGTTGCATGCTCCTCTGATTGAGCCAGCCAGGCACTCCATCTTTTTTACTTTCTTAATATTGTCTTTCCATGATCAGAAATTCCCAATTTTAATCTAGTTAACTTTAGCAATCTTTTCATTTATAATTAGAGTCTGTTGTGATTTGAGAAATCTTTACCTATCCCAAGTTCATGAGTATATTCAAATATATTATAAAAGTTTTGTTTAACTTTCACCTTGAGATTTATAATCCTTAGATTTGTTTCTTGTTAGCATGCAGTAGTTTCCAGTCTTTTTTTTTTTTTTCCTACAGATATCTAGTTGAACCAATGCAATTTATGGGGAAGAATGCCTTTCCAACTCTTTTGTAGTGCCATTTTTGTTGTAGGAGTTATTTTTAAGTCTATATATTTATGGGATGTTTCTGGCTTTTTATTCTACTACATTAATTACTATCCTTACAGTAACTCCAATCTTAAATATTAAAGGTTTATAATAAGTTTTAATATGTGGTACGTTTTTCTTTTTCAAAATTGTCTTAACTCTTCTTGTCCTCTTGTTCATATAATTTTTAATAGATTTTATTTTTATTTTTTTTAAATATTTTTTATTTGATAGAGAGAAACACAGCGAGAGAGGGAACACAAGCAGGGGGGAGTGGGAGAGGGAGAAGCAGGCTTCCTGCGGAGCAGGGAGCCCAATGCGGGGCTCAATCCCAGGACCCTGGGATCATGACCTGAGCCCAAGGCAGATGCTTAATGACTGAGCCACCCAGGCACCCCAATAGCTTTTATTTTTAAAGCAGTTTTAGATTCATAGCAGAATTAAGAGAAAGGTACAGAAATTTTCCATATATCTCCTGCCCCTACATATGCAAAGCCTCCCTATCAGAATTCCACATGAGAGTGATACATTTGTTACAATCAATGCACCTACATTGGCACATCATTGTTATTCTAAATTTATAGTTTATATTAGGGTCCAATCTTGATACTGTGACAGATATATAATGACATGTATCCACTATTATAGTATTATACACAGTAGTTTCACTGCCCTAAAAATCCTCTCTGCTCTATCCACCCACTCCCTTCTTCCAGACTTCCGGCAACCACTGATTGTTTTACTATATAGTTAGAGTTTTGCCTTTTCCAGAGTGTCATATATTTGGAATTACACAGTTTTTAGCTTTAGAGACTGGCTTCTTTCACTTAGTAATATGCATTTAAAATTCCTCCATCTTTTCACGGCTTACATTTAGATCTATAGTCCATTCTGACTGTGTGTGTGTGTGTGTGTGTGTGTGTGAGAGAGAGAGAGAGAGATGTAAGGTCTGTTTCTATGTGTCTAGATTCACTTTTTTGCATGTGGATATTAAGTTGCTCTAGCACCATTTGCTGAGAGGACTATCTCTGTTTTTTCTCTTTTTTCAATAATCAGTTAACTATATTTATGGAGGGGTAATCGGAGGGGGAGACGAACCACGAGAGACTATGGACTCTGAGAAACAAACTGAGGGTTCTAGAGGGGAGGGGGGTGGGAGATGGGTTAGCTTGATGATGGGTATTAAAGAGGGCATGTTCTGCATGGAGCACTGGGTGTTATATGCAAACAATGAATCATGGAACACTACATCAAAACCAATGATGTAATGTATGGTGATTAACATAACATAATAATAATAAAAAACTATATTTATGGAGCATATTTCTGGGCTTTCTATTCTGTTCCATTAATCTGTCAAATCTTTTACCAGTATCATACTCTTTTTTTGCCATTTTAACCATTTTATTTTTTTTAATTAACATATAATGTATTATTTGTTTCAGGGATGCAGGTCTGTGATTCATCAATCTTATATAATACCCAGTGCTCATTACAACACATACCTTCCCCAATGTCCATCACCCAGTTACCCCATCCCTCCACCCCACTCCCTTCCAGCAACCCTCAGTTTGTTTCCTAAGATTAAGAGTCTCTTATGGTTTGGCTCCCTCCCTGGTTTCATCTTGTTTCATTTTTTCCTCTCTTCCCCTATGATCCTCTGCCTTGTTTCTTAAATTCCACATATCAGTGAGATCATATGATAATTGTTTTTCTCTGATCGACTTATTTTGCTTAGCATAATACCCTCTAGTTCCATCCACATTGTTGCAAATGGCAAGATTTCATTTTTTGATGGCTGCATAATATTCCAGTGTGTGTATGTGTGTGTGTGTATATATATATATATATATATATATATATATATACACACACACCCCATCTTCTTTATCCATTCATCTGTCAATGGACACCTGGGCTCTTTCCATAGTTTGGCTATACTCTATTGATAACTAGTTTTATAGTAAGTCTTAAAGTTGAGAGTATCTGTCCTCTGACTTAATTCTCCATTATTGTGTTAATTATTCTGGGTCTTTTGCCTCTGTGAACTTTAGAATCAGTTTATCGATATCCACAAAATAACTCACTGGGCTTTTTATTGGAATTTCACTGAATCTATAGATCAATTTGAGACCAACTAACATCTTAACAATATTGAGTCTTTCTATCCATTTATTTAGTTCTTTGATTTCTTTCACCAGAGTTTTATAGTTTTCCTCATATATATCTTGTACACATTTTGTTATATTTATATCTAACAATTTAACTTTTTGAGTACTAATGTAAATGGTACTGTGTTTTAATTTCAAATTCCACTTGTTTAGTTCTGGCATATAGGAAAGTGACTTTCTCTTTTTTTAAAAAAAAAAGATTTTATTTATTTATTTGAGAGAAAGAAAGAGAGAGAGAGAATGAAAAATCATGGGGGCAGGGCAGAGGGAGAAGTAGACTCCCCACTCCCCACTGAGCAGGGAGCCTGATGCAGGGCTCAATCGCAGGACCCTGAGCTTATGAACCAATCTGAAGGCGGCCACCCAACC
>NC_058416.1:28844458-28969458 GCF_002201575.2 Neomonachus schauinslandi | reverse complement strand
AAATGACCCAAATAAATAAAATCATGAATGAAAGAGAGATCACAACCAACACCAAAGAAATACAAACAATTATAAGAACATATTATGAGCAACTATATGCCAGCAAAATAGATAATCTGGAAGAAATGGATGCATTCCTAGAGATGCATAGACTACCAAAACTGAACCAGGAAGAAATAGAAAACCTAAACAGACCTATAACCACTAAGGAAATTGAAGCAGTCATCAAAAATCTCCCAACAAACAAAAGCCCGGGGCCAGACAGCTTCCCAGGGGACTTCTACCCAACATTTAAAGAAGAATTAATACCTATTCTTCTGAAACTCTTCCAAAAAATAGAAATGGAAGGAAACATTCCAAACTCGTTTTATGAGCCCACCATTACCTTGATCCCAAAACCAGACAAAGACCCCATCAAAAAGGAAAATTACAGACCAATATCCTTGATGAACATGGATGTAAAAATTCTCACCAAAATACTAGCCAATAGGATCCAACAGTACATTAGAAGGATTATTCACCACGACCAAGTGGGATTTATCCCTGGGCTGCAAGTTTGGTTCAACATCCACAAATCAATTAGTGTGATACGATACATTAATAAAAGAAAGAACAAGAACCATATGATCCTCTCAGTAGATGCAGAAAAAGCATTTGACAAAGTACAGCATCCTTTCTTGATCAAAACTCTTCAGAGTATAGGGATAGGGGGTGCATACCTCAATATCATAAAAGTCACCTGTGAAAAACCCACAGTGAATATCATTCTCAATGGGGAAAGACTGAGTGCTTTCCCCCTAAGGTCGGGAACATGGCAGGGATGTCCACTATCACCACTGCTATTCAACATAGTGTTAGAAGTCCTAGCCACAGCAATCAGATAACAAAAAGAAATAAAAGGCATCCAAATCAGCAAAGAAGAAGTCAAACTCTCACTCTTTGCAGATGATTTGATACTTTATGTGGAAAACCCAAAAGACTCTATCCCAAAACTGCTAGAACTCATACAGGAATTCAGTAAAGTGGCAGGATATAAAATCAATGCACAGAAATCAGTGGCATTTCTATACGCCAACAACAAGAAAGAAGAAAGAGAAATTAAGGAGTCGATCCCATTTACAATTGCACCCCAAACCATAAGATACCTAGGAATAAATCTAACCAAAGAGGCAAAGAATCTGTACTCAGAAAACTATAAAATACTCATGAAAGAAATTGAGGAAGACACAAAGAAATGGAAAAACGTTCCATGCTCATGGATTGGAAGAACAAATATTGTGAAGATGTCAATGCTACCTAGAGCAATCTACACATTTAATGCAATCCCTATCAAAATAGCATCCACTTTTTTCAAAGAAATGGAACAAATCATCCTAAAAATTGTATGGAACCAGAAAAGACCCCGCATAGCCAGAGGAATGTTGAAAAAGAAAAGCAAAGCTGGTAGCATCACAATTCCAGACTTCAAGCTCTATTACAAAGCTGTCATCATCAAGACAGTATGGTACGGGCACAAAAACAGACACATAGATCAATGGAACAGAATAGAGAGCCCAGAAATGGACCCTCAACTCTATGGCCAACTAATCTTCGACAAAGCAGGAAAGAATGTCCAATGGAACAAAGACGGTCTCTTCAACAAATGGTGTTTGGAAAATTGGACAGCCACATGCAGAAGAATGAAACTGGACCATTTCCTTACACCACACACAAAAGTAGACTCAAAATGGTTGAAAGACCTCAATGTGAGACAGGAGTCCATCAAAATCCTAAAGGAGAACACAGGCAGCAACCTCTTCGACCTCAGCTGCAGCAATTTCTTCCTAGAAACATCACCAGAGGCAAGGGAAGCAAGGGCAAAAATGAACCATTGGGACCTCATAAAGATAAAAAGCTTTCGCACAGCAAAAAAACAGTCAACAAAACCAAAAGACAACAGACAGAATGGGAGAAGATATTTGCAAATGACATATCAGATAAAGGGCTAGTATCCAAAATCTATAAAGAATTTATCAAACCCAACACCCAAAGAACAAATGATCCAATCAAGAAATGGGCAGAAGACATGAACAGACATTTTTCCAAAGAAGACATCCAAATGGCCAACAGACACATGAAAAGTGCTCAACATCTCTCGGCATCAGGGAAATCCAAATTAAAACCTCAATGAGATACCACCTCACACCAGTCAGAATGGCTAAAATTAACAAGTCAGGAAACGACAGATGTTGGTGGGGATGTGGAGAAAGGGGAACCCTCCTACACTGTTGGTGGGAATGCAAGCTGGTGCAGCCACTCTGCAAAACAGTATGGAGGTTCCTCAAAAAGTTAAAAATAGAGTTACCATATGACCCAGTAATTGCACTACTGGGTATTTACCCCAAAGATACAAAAGTAGGGATCCGAAGGGGTACGTGCACCCTGATGTTTATAGCAGCAATGTCCACAATAGCCAAACTGTGGAAAGAGCCAAGATGTCCACTGACAGATGAATGGATAAAGATGTGGTATGTATATATATATATAAATACACACACACACACACACAATGGAATATTATGCAGCCATCAAAAGGAATGAAATCTTGCCATTTGCAACAACGTGGATAGAACTGGAGGGTATTATGCTGAGCGGAATAAGTCAATCAGAGAAAGACATGTATCATATGATCTCACTGATATGAGGAATTCTTAATCTCAGGAAACAAACTGAGGTTTGCTGGAGTGGTGGGGGGTGGGAGGGATGGGGTGGTTGGGTAATAGACATTGGGGGCGGTATGTGCTATGGCGAAGCACATTCAACTGAGCCACCCAGGCATCCCGAGATAAAGCAGAAAGGGAAAAATGAAGGGGGGGAAATCGGGGGAGGAGATGAACCATGAGAGACTATGGACTCTGGGAAACGAACTGAGGTTCTAGAGGGGAGGGGGGTGGGGGATGGGTTAGCCTGGTGATGGGTATTAAAGAGGTCACATACTGAATGGAGCACTGGGTATTACACACAAACAGTGACTCATGGAACACTACATCAAAAACTAATGATGTATGGGGCGCCTGGGTGGCTCAGTCATTAAGCGTCTGCCTTTGGCTCAGGTCATGATCCCAGGGTCCTGGGCTCGAGTCCCGCATCTGGCTCCCTTCTCCGTGGGGGGCCTGCTTCTCCCTCTCCCACTCCCCCTGCTTGTGTTCCCTCTCTCGCTGTGTCTCTCTCGTCAAACAAATAAATAAAATCTTTAAAAAAAAAACAAAACTAATGATGTATGGTGATTAACATAATAAAAAAATTAAAAAGAGAGAGAGGATGAATGGAATGAAGGATCTAACATGCCTCTGACTGGATTTCCAGATAAAGACAATAATGAAGAAGTAATAATTACAGAGATACTAGCTGAGAACTTTTCATAACTATTTCAAGGCACTTAATATTAGAAGACTCAGTGAATCTCTGGCAAGAAAAATGGAAATATATTTATGTCACAGCTAAACTACAGAGCATCAAATTTACCATAATTTTATAATTGATATTGTGGTATTGTCACAGGGCTAGACATAAACAGAATAAAGACCTCAGAAATACATCCACACGTATAGGAAAACTTTATAAAAGATGGGACGCCTATTAAATAAGAAAAAGGCAAACATTCTAAAGTAGGCAAGAAATATAAAGTTATTGTATAAATAATTATTTAAGAGGAAAAATATATGACTAACAAATGTAAAAACAACAAACGTTTGCAATCTTAATAAATAACAAAGAAATAACCCATTTAACATCCTTTATAAAAATGGAGAACAAGAGAACTCTCACACATGACTATCAGAGTTTAAATTGGTACAACTTAGGAAACCAATTTGAAATTAGCCACCAAATTTGAATATACTCATACGCTATATGTGGGTAGCCATACATATGGGTGTGTCCAGCTTACTCTTGTAATCTTTTTATTACTCCCTTTAATTTTTCAAAATGTTTCAGGCTGAACAATACACTAAATGATCATCCTATTTATGATCCAGTAATTCTACTCCTAGATATACTTAACTGAGAAAAATTCTTGTTCATGTGCACCAGTATAATTCTATGAGAACGTTTTCAGGAGCATTATTTATGATAGCAAAACCTGATATCTAACTAAATGTACCAATCAACAGTAGAATGAATAAATGAAATATGCTTTTATTTTTTATAATTTATTTTTTAAAAGATTTTATTTATTTGTCAGAGAGTGATAGAAAGCACAAGCAGGGGGAGTGGCAGACAGAGGGAGAAGCAGGCTCCCTGCTGAGCAAGGAGCCCAATCTGGGACTGGATCCCAGGACGCTGGGATCATGACCTAAGCTGAAGGCTGTCACTTAACTGACTGAGCCACCCAGGCATCCCGAGATATGTTTTTAATTCTGGGATACTGTTTAGAAATAAAAATCAATGAATAAATCTTTACATACAACAAAATAATTTTTTGGGTGAAAGAAGGAAGTGACTGAAAAATACATACACTATGTTTCTATTTACATAGGCAAACCTACATAATATGTTGTGAAGCCATGTATATACATGTAGCAAAATTAACAAATTCAAGAAAATAATTCATATAAAATTTAAAATAGTGGATATTTCTGGCAAAGAAAGGGTATTTAAAAGTATATGCTGAGGATTTTGAATGCACTGGTTTCTCCTTTAAGATGGGTGGGCTACTGAATAATAATAATAATATGTACTCTTTAAAAAGTATGACATATTTTACATTTAAAATTATTAAATTCTGAAAATATGATAAGATTATTGATTTTTATTTTTTTTCACTGAATACCTATATTTATGTCTTTTTTGGTTGAGATGATAATGTTTTTCCCATTGATTTTAATAACTCTTTGTGTACCTTGGATAATAACCTTTCACCCATAAAATGTGTAGGAAATCATTTCCTCCTGCTTATTACTAGCAAAAAGTTCATAAATAAAATTTTGTTTCCTTTAAAACAATACGGTATCTCCCATTATTGTGTCCAATTTAGAAGTTTGAATTTTGATTGTTTCATCATTCAGAAAAGTGCCAGTTTTGCTTCTATACTAATCCTATTACCTGGAACTGAATGGCTTTCCTTGATTATATCTTCACCTAATGGACTCAAGGACCATTGGTTGCTCATTTGGAAGAACGTTTTGGGATCAGTCAGAAATAACACTTCTTAGAGACGGCAAACTCAGTCCCAGGGTGTGGGGGAATGTGACAGCTTCCGCATGTGTCAGTGGGCCACATAGTTGAAAATGGATGCAAGGCTCCTTGACTCCAAGTCAAGCCAGTGAGCCATTCATACAAAGAGCTTTCAATGAACCTGCTTATATGCTTGCTCAAGATAAAAGTAAATACATAGGTAACTTTAAACTGCCAAGTAAAATAACCCTATGCACTACGCTCTTGAGATGTGAATGACTGGATGACATATCAATGTTAGGAAACGGGGAGCTGGGCATAACTGCTAGTTACACGTCAATGATAAACAAAGTTGAATAAATGTATTAGGACTGAGACTGCAGCTCAAAGTTAAGACTGGCTGGAAAATAGCAGGGACTAATATGTTGTAATGAAACAAACCACATGGCCCCACCACACACATGCCACACTATGCTGCATTAATCGTTCCTGTAGCTTTCGTTTTGAGTGGCTACCTTGGCCATCAATGTAACGGGTAGTGGAAGAAATTACATATTACATTTAATTGTCACATTGAACAGCACTGCGATGCAGGCTTTCTTGGAATTTTAATAGACTGACCTGGCTGGTTTGCCAGCTAATATAAAATCAGCCTCCTAACTACTTTCTTTACTGCTGTCTTGATGACTTCAACTGATAAAATCTTATGACCTTTCTCAATTTAATTCAATTTGTTAGACATTCCAAGTGGAATTTTTTTACACAAATTAATGGTAAATGAGGGATTCCTCCCTTCACCAACCACCCCTCCCTCTTTCCTCCAGGAAAGATTACAATAGATGAATTGGAATATAACTGGCTAAAATCGCATAAATGTTCAGCATTAACTCATGCAAGGCAGCATGCAATTTTATAGGGCAAAATATTTCCCAAATTGTTGGTCTGGAGTGAATAACTGAAACAAAATTTGAGCTTATTCTTGTGTTTGATGGAAAATTCAATTCTGTGGTTAATAATATGGCCTTTCAATTCAGACAGATGTGGGTTTGAGTCCTGGTATGACAATTTAGCAACTGTGTTCTAAGTAGACAAGTTGTTCAGCATTTCTGAATGCCAGTTTACTTAACATGAAAATGGGAGTCATAATGCCTATATCATATAATGATTATAAGAATTTAATGAGAAAATGTACATAAAGCACATAGCATGGTGTCTGGCACATAAAAGTGCTCAATAACTGGCTCATATTTCTGCATTCCACTGTTATGCCCCATCAAAATCTATCTCCCAGAATCTGCATCTCCTGCTGTCCCAAGGTTCTTCATTTCAGCCAGATGTTCTTAGGTAATATGGGGTTTAATTAGTCAGGCTGGGATAGGTTCCTATGCAAGTAAATCCTATAGCAGCCCTGAGTCTCATAGAGTTAGTAAGGATTCGTTTTGTAGGTCTCTGACTCTGGATCCTGTGGACACCTGGAAGCAGCATTAAGGCAAAGCCACCCAATTCCAGAGCCTTCAAATGTTTTTTTTTTTTCTTTTTCCAAAGTTAAATTAGGGAAATCAGATCTATTTTTAGCTTAGGCTACCAGGGTGACGATGGACTTGTCTTAAAACCACTCCAAATACTAATGGGATGCTTCCTAATTGTCCTTAGCCTGGACAGCATGGCTGAGCTTACCTAATTCCAGATTTGGAACAATTCTTTTTTTTTTCTTTCCAGATTTGGAAGGACTCTAAACCTGAAAGGACTACTTGGTACAGTGAGGCAAACTATCACCCATCCCAGGCGAGGTGAAAGAAAGCTGGTCAGGTTCCATAGCTGAAGAAGAACAGTTAGCATAGTAACCTAGCCTTAGTTACTCTACCCCCAGAAACTTGAATCACGGGCTTTCCTCCTTGATGTGAAATATGACTTGTAAAATCCCAAAACTATTTATTGTTTATGATCATGAAAACAAAGTTTTGAAGGAGAAAACTGGAAATGTGATTTTTAATTTAATGAAGGACTACTTTCATTCTCCATATTTGTCTATTTGTCTTTAGCCATATAAAGTGGGGAAATGCGTAAGAGGTGAGAGATTCCTACCTTCTTCACAAGTATTCTCATCGTCCCTTTTCTCCAGTGATCCTAAACACCCCCACACTGCACACCACACACTTTGTCCTCTTTTTTCCAATTCCATTCTTCCCTTAAAAACTTCTCTCTACTAAGCACAATGAATGCCTCAAACGTGTAGCAAGCCAGTGCTATTACAATCCCTTAGTTTTCTCCACTAAAAATAGCAGGCACATAAACTCCCTAATTCCCCATTGCCACTAATGGAATTCCAGCCTCAAAGATTTTAACAGTTATCTCCTCTGCAATCCATGCTACTGAAATGCCTCCTGCTCTGCCGGCTCAGGTGTCATTATTTGGGAAATATTACTTCTCAACATTTTATTTTTCTAGTTGTTTGCTTTTTTCATTATTTGCAGTTCAGCAGCTATTAAGATCCAGTGCTGCGGAAAACAACAATAACAACAAAAGAGCCGCTTAATAACTAAACTTAAAAACCAAACTAGTCAGCAACGAACAATGCCTTGTCAACATTTCTAAATGGAGCAGAAAGAAGGCGAGCCAAAAGGACAGAGAGAGGGCAAAAGAGAGAAAGGGACGCTTCCTGATGGATGAGTATGCATAAGTGCTTCAGATAATGGCTAAGAGGTACAGCCTGCAGCACATTAAAGGGAAGGAGGAGGGGAAAAAAGTGAATGGCCTTGGAAGGGGACCCCAGCACCATGATTTGGACAGATAGATGCAAACCTTGGCGAATGCTGAAGCCAATACAGGTTTCCCCCACTATCCTATCCCAAAGTAGCGCTCTTATGAAATCTTTCATATACTGAAATGGTATCAAGTGAAGAGGCAATTGCCAGCAATTTTTATGAAAAAAAAATTGGGGGAATTCTCAGGACCAAAAAATAATCTCTTAGGCTTTTCTGATACCTTAGGACACATCTTGCTAATGGATGCACAAAATAAACTGAGATAAGCACAGATACAGGTAGTTCAAAGCTTTGGCAGGTGATGCTGAGATGCTGAATGTACTTCCCATGGAAGAAGCTTGGCAGAGCCACCCTTGCTGCTCGGGGTGTGCACTGCCTCTGTACTGGCTTGCTAAAAAACAAACACTGAGCACTATTTTTGCTGTTCCCCTTTTTTGATAAAAGAAAAAAAAATTCTTCTGATTTCTTTCAGTTAGCAAAAGCAGGTACTGATGGAGGTCTTTCATTAAAGCAGAGTGGCATAATACAAACTTTTGAAAAGTGGGGGGTATCTGTAGTATCTCGCTGGGGGTACCCCTTGCAAACAGCCTTCACATCAAGGTTCTTTCCCCATCTGAGCATCCCACCTCCCTTCTTTGTCCTGTTCCCACAAGACTTTGCCCTTAGATAGATGAAATTAATCCCCCAGCTGATGAGAGCTTAACACCTTCTCCCTCCCAAAGGATATTTACAGGGATAGCAGATACTCTCAGAAACCTCAAAGCCTTCATACTCCAAAGTAAAACACAACAGATTTCAAGGAATAGGGGATATTTTGGGTCTAAGAGTTTTCTAGTCCCTATTAAACCACTCACCATAGGCATCTGTCTAATAAGTAATATGTTCTTAAATGGACTTCTTTCATGTTTTATATTTTAAGAGAAAAGGGCAGAGTAGTGATTACTGTAATGTCAGTTTCAGGATTAGGATCCATTCTCCAGTTCCCTCTGAATGGCAGTGTCAGAGGGACCCTTCCTCTGGCTTAGTGTTAGAGCTCCTGTCAATTTGAGTGGGCCAAATAGACCACTCACAAATTGCAACAAATGACAATCATCTCTTCTTCTGAGGCAGTTATTCACTGTCTCACCCAAAATAAGTGATTTAAAAATTGTGATTTCTTCCACATTGCGAGGGACGTGTCAAACTTCGGCCTCTCACCATGGTTTTACAAGGCTGTGTTGAAGGACAAAGTCCCATGTATTGAATTTGGTTCTCCACCATTAGCCTGAAATCATCAATCAATGCTACAAAAGAAACTTGCAAGAATATGTTTCCCAAGGGGCACCTGGATGGCTCAGTTGGTTAAGCTTCTGCTTTCAGCTCAGGTCATGATCCCGGAGTCACGGGATCCAGCCCACATCAGGTTCCCTGCTCGGTGGGGAAACTGCTTCTCCCTCTGCCCCTCAACCCACTCATGCTCTCTCTCAAGTAAATAAAATATTATAAAAAAGAATAAGTTCCCCAAAAAGTATTTTTTGGTTCTAATGACATTGTCTAATAGCTTTAATTCAGTCTCCTTAGCCTTTTTTTCCCCAAGACCTGCCACCAAAAGACTTAACCCAACTTTTTACTCCCCCCTAAAATGGATTCCTGATAAACTGTCTTACCACCCTAGTGTCATTTCACAAAAATCTAATTAAAAAACACTATCTTTATGAAAACTATGCTCAAAACTCACCTCCAACAGGACTCCTCATCTGTATTATCCTGTATACATTATTTGCTAACTTTGTCAACAAAGTACCTTACTGGCCATCTTTAGTTGATACCGACTATATGGCCTCTTCACATGGGTATTTAATAAAGATAGTAAACAAGTCATTTCAAAAACCACTCACTTTCTCTTAAGGGGAATCATATGATTCCATTAATAGTAAGTTCTAAAATAGGCAAAAGGAGGCTATAGTGGGGAGGAAAAGTGTGGTTGTTTCTGGAGGTGTGATGGGTGTACTAGGAAGAAGGATAAGGAAATTTTCTAGAGTGATGGCCATGGTCAATGTTTTGAAAGGAATTTGGATTACATAGATGTATACAATTACCAAATCCCAGTAAATCTACACTTAAGATTGCTGCATTTCATTGTAAATTTAAAAAAAAATTGATTTCCAGCCCTTCACACCTGTTTTTCCCTCAGTAATTCTCAGTCTTATAAAACTTCATCATTCACTCTTTCATGCAGAGTCAAACCTTGGAGTCATCTTTGGTTTATTTTCTATCAACAAATCCTCTTGGCTCTAACTTCAAAATATTATTGAACTTATTTTAAGTTTTGTATTACCAGTATGCTTGTCCAAGCCACCATCAAGTCTTCCATTGACCACTTTAGACCCCCTAACTGGTCTACTTGCTCCCACTCTTGTTCCTGATTTCTCCCCCAACTCCATTACCTAGACTCTAGTTGTGTAACACCTATATTGAACCATGTACAACATAAGTCACATCATGGTTCTCCCATTTTCCAATGGTTTCTCATCACAATTAGAATGAAATAAAAATTAAAATATATCTCCCCCCCATGGATTACAAGGTACTAAATTATCTGGCTCCTGACAAACTCTCTAAACTTATTTCCAACCTCTTTCTCCCTCCCTCTCTCCATTCTTGACATTCTCACCTCCCTGATATTCTATGAAGCACATCCCCATCTCTCTGCCTAGAGCACACTTTCCCAGATAATAGCACGGCTCACTCCCTCACTTCAATCAAGGCTCCATCTAATTTTACCTACCAAGAGAGGTCTTCTTGATGACTCCCTCTAAATTAGTACCCACATTACTCTACCTTTACCCTATGTTGTTTTCAAAGCACCCATTATTCACTCTCTCTCTCTCTCTCTCTCACACACACACACACACACACACACACATACAGGAGATAGAGATAGATAATATTTGGGTTTAGAGAAGCAGAACCAATAGGATGGAGAGAAAGATAGATGCTAGATAGATAGATAGATAATATTAGAAGGACTGGCTCATGCAATTATAGAGGCTGAGAGGTCCCCTGATCTGCTGTTCACAAGCTGGAGATCCAGGAAAGCCCATGGTGTAATTCAGCTTGTCTGAAGGCCTGAGAACCAGGGAAGCTGATGCTATAGATAGATTCCAGTCCTGATCTGAAACCCTGAGAACCAGGAGCTCCAAAAGTAGAATAAGATCAATATCCCAGTTTCAGTAATGAGGCAAGAAGAAAAATAAGTAAGTTCCTTTTTCCTTTGCCTTTTGTTTTACTCACTTCTGCAATAGATTGGATGATTCCCATCCACATTGAGAAGGGCAATCTGTTTTACTGAATCCACTGATTCAAATGCTAATCTCATCCAGAAACAGACACACAGCTGGAAATATGTTTAATCTGAGCACCCTGTGGCCAGTCAAGTTGACACGTAAAATTAACCATAGTATGTATTGAAGTCAAACCTTATTTTGTTTGCCGCAATACTGCTGTTAGGATTCCTGGAACATAAGTGATCAAGAAATACCTCTTAATAAATAATAAATTTTTCAGTAATGAATGGGTTTCAAAGCCTTCTGTGATAGTCTAAGATGGCCACCATCAATCCCTTCCCTCCCCATAAATGCATTCCTCTTTATATCAAAAGAAGCCTAATCTCTATCCATTTAAATCTATATTGTCCTTAGTGACTTGCCTTGACCAATAGAATGCAGAAGTAATGCTTTGAGAATTCCAATGGCAGGACACAAGAAGTCTTGTAGCTTCTATCTGAATATCTTGGAACACTCACTTTTGACTCTCCTTTTAGAAACGTAGCCATTATACTGAAGGCCAAGTTGACAAAAGAGACCATATGTAAACTATGCAGTTGACAGTCCAATTGAGAGCCCAAGATGACAGCTAACATCAGCCACCCATCCTATGAATGAGCCATCTTGGATACTCAGCTGAGTCAAACCTTCAGATAACTTCAGGCCCAGCCCTATCATTTGATGACAACTGTATGAAAGTCCCAAACAACAGTCTCATAGCTGAGCCCTGTCAATCCATAACATCATGACAGCTATTAAGTTACTGAGTTTTGGGAATATTTTGCTGTGCAGCAGCAGAAACCAGAACATTATTTAAAGTATACTATTCCTTCAACAGCTTAATCTCAGTATATTTTGTAATTGTGTACCTCAGTATGTAAATACTGACTCAGTGATGTTCTTTACATCTTCAGATAATGCCTGTGAGAGTTAACTACTAGAGAGATCACATCATCCTCCATGCACCCTCTACAACTACCAATATTATAATAGGACTTACAGTATCTGAATGTACTTATTGAGGAAGAAAAAAATTAGAGAAAAAATGACAAACAAAATAGACAAAAAGCCAAAAAGGAAACAAGCTAACTTTGGTCAAAATCTCTCTGGTCACCAAAAACCAGTTTCTGAGCTAGAGGGACCAAAACCAGGCCCAGCCAGGGATTTATATAGGTGCTTGGAATTCCATAAAAATGACCCATGAGGTCATAGCAAGAAATGAACCTATTATGTGTCTAGGACTAATCCACAGTGATTTTCTCACTTTTTGGTCTAAGAACCCTTTACTCTGGATTAAAAAAAAAAAGAAGGGGGCAGCGCCAAAGAGCTTTTTGTTCATACGGGTTACAGTGATTGATATTTACCTTATTAGAAATGAAAACCTGTAGAATGCTTTAAAAGAAAAAAAATGATCAGTGAAAACTGAAAATGTAGTTCAGTGGGGAAAGAGATCTGTTTTGGAAGCAACAAAGGAAGCCTTTTGAAAGACCTGGACCTTGTGACAGGTATTGGAAGAAGGTGAAATCTGATTAGGCAGAGCAAATGTAAAGGGTACTTGAGGCAATGTCTTGGAAAGACATAGATTGAGAATGATACATGAAAGGTTGTCAAAGGAAGTTTTGTTTCTTGGAGCACTGAGGGGGCTATAGAATAATAGAACGCAGGGCTAGAAAAGGGGCTTGAAGTTTGATCAGTTATTGAGTAGTAATGTGTTCCTCTCCCTAGAGGGTGCTTATAAATCCCATTTGGCCATCTTTAGAGTTAGTATAGTATATTGGTTAAGTATACTTATCCTGCAATCAGACTGCCAAGGTTTAAATCCAAGCTCCCACATTTGGTAGTTGTGCTGCTTTCGGCAGGTTACCGAAAGTGTCTCAGGTCACTGTTTCTAAGAACAGGATAACAGTAAGAGTGACCTTGTAAGGTTGTTGTGGGGATTGCATATAACTAATAATGCCTGGCTACACTGTGGATCCTTGATGAATTTTAGTTACTGCCATGCCAATATTATGCCAGAGAGGGAAATATTTGCAATGAAATGACTATTTTGCCCTCTATTTCATACTCTAAAGTCTTGCTGAGTTTATTGTCAATGAAAACATTCTGTATTTTTCAAATAACTTGGAGCATCTTTGTTTATTGAGCCAATAATTTTGATAATTGGATAATTCTACTTTACTGCCCATCTTCATTATAAAAGAATGCCCTAGAGAGTAACCATTTATATTTTGTCTAACAATGGTTATGTAAAGCTAAAATTTACAAACGTTTTCCATGTGTCAGGCATTGTTCTATATGTGTTTTATGTGATCTTCACGACAACCTCACAAACTGCAAGAATGGATAATCAGGTTTGATCTAGTAACCAAAAGCTGTGCAAGTACCAAGAAAGATCTGTGTTATCTGAAAACACCAGCAGCAGAGACAGCAGTGGTATCTGATCTCACAGATTTTATTTTCTAGTATGTGGTTCTTCGATTGGAGAGTCATAAGAACTCTTAGCCATCCAACACCTTCATTTTATGGATGAGTAAACACAAGTTCATGAACTTAATGTCATGCAAGGCAAATGTTCTTTCCACTCCCCTGATTTGCCGTGGAATGTATTTGAGGACTCATTCATGAAGATAGTTTTATCTGGTATTTGGAGATAATAGTAATTTAATGAAGTCAATGAAGCCTCAAAAAAAAAAAAAAAAAAGATTTGTCTTGAGGGATTTCAGAACTCTGAAGAGCAGCACATCTCTTTTATCTTCTTCCCACCTTCTCCTTAGCCATCCCCATTTCATTTCCCTCTACATGTTCTGCATCACCACCTCACCAAGCCTGCCACCAGATTTTGGATATTTCTTTCTGAAATCTATATGAATGTACACTTACTGGGAAATAATATTTATGAAAAATAATATGAATGTACAATTTCTTAGATATTTTGAAAAATTATGCTAGATTACAAACCCTTGGAAATAGGGTAATTCAGTTCAGAATCTGTTCCCAACTGATTTTACAAAGTGACAATGTAATTGTTGATGGTTATCTATTTTGGATCCTTCCTGATTTTCCTATTAATATAAATCTTACTTAAAAAGTACCCAATAACTATTTTAGCAACGTTCAAAAAGTTTGACTGGAGGGCGCCTGGGTGGCTCAGATGGTTAAAGCGTCTGCCTTCGGCTCAGGTCATGATCCCAGGGTCCTGGGATCGAGTCCCACATCGGGCTCCCGGCTCAGCGGGGAGCCTGCTTCTCCCTCTGACCCTCTCCCTTCTCATGCTGTTTCTCTCTCGCTCGCTCTCTAAAAAATAAATAAAATCTTTAAAAAAAAAAAAAAAGTTTGACTGGAAAGTCTGGAGAGGCTCTCAGGAATTCATCTAGCCATGGCAGTCTCACCAGAGAGATGCTCACAGAGTCAACAAGCCTGATTGTGGAAGGGGCTTCTCTTAGCCTGTGTGATCCCCAAACCAGAGCTCAAAACAAAGGCTTGCATGAGGATAGTGTGTAGGGAGTAAAGAAGATAGGAATGAACATCAAGAGGGCAAAGTCAATAAAGGATGTATTGAGTTGGCCATCACAGGGGCACCCACTCTCAAACCTGCAGGAGCTTTGAGGGAGCCTCATAAATTTCTTTCTGAATCATCTTACAGAAGACAAAAGGGGACTCCCAGAAGACAAAAGGGGACTCCCAGGTTGTGTACACTGAGAACCAGGCAGGGTCCTGCAAGCATGTTTTAATGTAAGAGAAGTCCCAGGGCAGGAAGGAAGAGGTACTCAGCATAGCCCCAAGGAATTATACTTACCTGAAGCTAAGCAAAGCCTACATGTCCCTGTAGCAGAGGCTGGTGTGAGAAATTAGGACCAAGAGGATTTGTAGTGGAGCACAAAAGGAGTGTGATATAGGATCTTAGAGATATTCTAGTTGAACTTGACCTTTTTATGGGTGAAGAAACTGCAGGTCAAAGAGCAGTGATTTGCCCAACATTTCATACATAATTAACAATGGCAACAGAGCTAAGACAAGCGTTAGTAACTCCTAAGCCAGTGATGTCTGCTGTCCCTTTTCTCCTTGCTGGCAAAAAAAAAAAAAAAAAAAAATCACAAATTTGTATTAACTGTGTTCTTTTTAGATGTAAATTTTTTAAACTAAATTTACAATTTCTCTGGAGATGAGCAAACCCTGTTATGAGTCTGTGACCAAGTACCAAGTAGTGTACAGGGGCCATAATCTGCTCTGTAGTATAAGGTGAAGTGATGAGACCTCGGGTCCTCCTATGGAAATGATTTCTACTAGCTCCATGTTCAACCTAAGGACATGGGTTCTGAAGGCAGTCTGCATGAGTTCAACTTCTAGCTCTACCCTTTACTGCGGGGACCTTGGTGAAGCCAGTGCACTTCTTTAAGTTTCAGATTCCTCATCTTTAAGACCCAAAAGGCTGGTGTGAGATCTAAATAAGATATCACATATCAAGTATATGAGACTGTGGATAGAAAGGTTTCACAAATACAGTTATAAAGAACTCCAAGTAACTGGAGTAGGCTAAGACCAAAGTTTCAGCAATGTCAGCTGCCTACAAACACCTTAGACTGTGTAGAATATTATCCACAATATGATTTTTACATACATTTCCTGCATATGATCTTACAACAGTTTCCTTGAATTATGTCAAAGTGATTAAAGCATTATCACTTGACTATATTTTCTAATCTTCTGCCTCTCTGATGTGTTCTTCCTCTTCTACCTAGAATGCCCTCAGATTTTTCTCTCTGCTGATTTAAATCTTACTGATCTCAATTCAACACAATAATCCATCTCTCACTGAATGACTATATCTCGTAGTCTGACCTAGAACAGGGACATAAAGGATGCTTGTGCACTAAATGAGCTGGATGATAAATCTCTCCTTAAGTATTGCACTATTTTGAAACTTTGGATAACCTAGTTGAGCCAGCAGGAGAGCAAAATCAAGCCATCTTTTCCACAAACACTTGCTGATCTCCTATAATGGGCTAAGCACCAAGTGAGGCTCTGGGAACACAGCGCTGAGTAAAAGCAAACTTACTCTATGATCTTATGGCAGTTATAATAGACAAATAGGTCAGGCGATCAATGGCTATAGCAAAACTAATCTATGTTTACAAGTGTGGTAAGTGCGAGAAAGAAAAAATACAGTGTTGTAACAGCAGAAAACTGGAGGACGGAGTAGATTTGAGTTGTCAAGGGAGGTCAGTGCGTGTGAGATCTGAAACATAACTGCAAGGTAATCAGATGTGTGTGTGTTGGAAGGGATCGAAAAGAGAGTACAGGAAGGAAAACAACAGGTGAAGGAAACAACATATTTACAAGACCCTATGAGTGGAAAGACCTTGTTCTGAGGAACAGTTAAAAGAAACCCAGTGGGATGTGGTGAAACAGGGGCATAGAAAGCAAAGGAAAATATGGCATGCTTGATAAGGCCTTAAAGTGATTTGAATAGTAATTCCAAAAGCACATTTTAATATAACATATCCATCAATCTCACTATTACATGAAAGATATCAATATTTATTTCAATTCACTATGATCATCCATGGAGAGATCATGAATATTCAGTGACTTCATTTGGGTAGAACACCTCTCCAAAAGTCAGTAATCATCATAGGTATAGTTTTAAAGTATTGATCATTCCTTTTTATTAGAATTTCTTGCAATATATAAATCTTAAAATTTCTAATTTCTACCTCTAGCATGAAGGTATACACACCCACAGTATATATATTCTATTCTTTCTATATATCCGTAAAGATATCTACTCTCTATGTATATACATACATATACACATATATACATATATATCTGTATATACACACATATATACAGCTGACCCATTGAACAATGTAGGAGCTAGGGGTGCTGACCACCCACATAGTCAAAAATCTGCATATAACTTTTGACTCCCCCAGAACTTAACCACTAATAGCCTACTGTTGACCTTAAACTTACTGATAACATAAACAGTTAACAGATATTTTGTATATGTATTATATGCTGAATTTTTATAACAAAGTAAGCTAGAGAAAAGAAAATGTCATTAAGAAAAGCATGAGGAAAACACATTAATAGTACTGTATTTATCTAAACAAATGTGCATGTAAGTGGACCCGTGCAGTTCAAACTTATGTTGTTCAAAAGTCAACTATAAATATAGAGAAATATATATATATATGTAAATATATGTAGTTGGTCTATATATATATAGTTGGTCTATATATATTATATATTTAGTATTATATATATATATATCTCTACTTCTTACTACTATATATACTAGAAATTAATTTACTATACACACTAAAAACTAAGATTTGAGGGGCATTTACATTTTAAATCAATTCCTGATTTAAGAACTCATTTAATAAAATTTTACCAGAAATTTCACATCCCAATAGTAATTAAGAAAACAAGACCTGCAGATGTGTACACAACTAGTACATAGAAAAAGTGGACTGAAAGCCTAGATCTCACGGCTCCTAAACTACTGTTTATTTCTTTGCCCAGGAAAGCTGTAGAAGCTTACTGACCCCTGATCATTGAAATGACAGTCAAGAAGTGCTACAGCCACTCCAGTGATTCAAAGTTTTGAGCCCCTAACTTCCTCTTTGTAAGTCTCCTAAGGCAACAATTACCTGCGTGCACACAAACATGCAGGAATAAGATGTCTGTACACCCAACATACCAAAGGCTGAAGTTTAAACAGCGTTTTATGAAAATTCCTCCACTAATGTGATCAAAAGCATTCTCTTCCCTAAGAAAGCATGACAGAATTCATATGAGTGAATGTTGCAGTAAGAATAATCTCGAATCTACTCTAACATATTTTAAGCAAGTTACCTGTGACACACCTCACAGGATGTAACAGCCCATCAATGTGTCCTGAGAGTTCAGTTGAGAATTTCTACTTTAAAGACCATTTTTCACTTTCCGTTTCCCCTCAACTCCTCAATTTCCTTGTTTTCTTCCCTCTCATGTCCTGCCTCTGCAGATGATTCTATGTGTCCCAATTATCACAGGAAAGAGAAAGAACAAGGTGTTCACAAAAACGCTTACTTTCCTCTCCAAGATGGGCATACAAATATCAGGTAGACACACTGAGAGAAGCAAGCCATCTGCAGCCTTGGAAATATGTGAACCTTCACTGGCCCAACAGAGAGAGAGAGAGTCTATGTGTGCGCACGCATGCACACAGACACACAGAAACTGACACCAGCTAAATAAACTCCCCACTTATCTACATTTCTGGTAAGGGAGCCCATTTGAGAAGCCCTTTCAAGCATAGAAAAAGTGAGGCAGAAGGCAGACAGGCAGGAGAAGTTTATTTTGAGGGTTGGTTTAATTTATGGGGTTTATTTGTATCCTCTATCGTTCAGCAGGAAACCTTGTAAATGATGTTTGCATGCACTAAACTGTGATAACTGAACTGATGAGTTAAAGACTTGACTGAACGTTTAATGTTGCTTATTAAATAATTATGACGAGGTTTGATGAATGGCCCTGATTCCCTGAACTTCCAACTGAGATTTTCAGCGTGAGTTTCATTAGACAGACATGGATGGAGCCTGCTGCAACCCAGCTGCAAATGAGCTTGCAAAACATTTGAACTGGAAGCTTTCAAAAGTGAATAATTCAACTGTCTTAGTCTATCTTCCTTGGTCCCCACACTAGCATTTCATTTTCATTTGATGATGGAGTGGAAGCAAATTATGCTATGTCTACAGGGCTTTCTAAAGTATCATTGCAAGATATCTCCATATGTACTTAATGAAAAATTAATCTGTATTCTTTGTGAAAGGGAAAAAAAGCCATTCAACTTAAAAATAAATCTTATTCTGAGATGTCAATCACCTATCTTCCATGAATATTGCTGTGATGTGTGGCCAATGTAGGTGAGAGATGAGAAACATTAGGATTTATTGAAGCCAGTGAACTTGTTCAGTGTCTGAGCCAGAGTCATTTGTTGTAATGACATGTGTCATGCACCTTTGGAAACTCCTCCATGCACTGGTGTAAGAGCTCATTAGACCATCCAAAAATTTAATTTCAAATAAGAGAGTATTGCAAATCTGGGATTTTTGTCCCATATCCTAAACCTTCCAAGTAGCTGTCTCTATTTTTGATGGCAGATTCAACTTATGAATCTACAGAGAATTCACAGAGAATTCAACTTATGAATCTACAGAGATTTGTGCTTTTTTTTTTTGATGATGACTTTTTTTATAAAGACAAGTTGAAACTCTACTCCACGTTTGAGTAGTAGAGAAAGTAGTTGAGAAAGTAGTCTGCAGTGAAGTGAAAGGAAGCCTGGTACTGGAGAGAAGTGGGCTGGATTCCTAGGGGCAGTAGAGGTGGTAGTTAAAGGCAAGGAATTTGGAACCTTACCTACCTGTGTCTAGATCCCAACTCTGCCATCACTAGCTGCAGAACAAAGCGCAGGCCTGGAAGCCAAGAATCCCTGAGTTCCAGTTCTGCTTTTGTAGTGGCTAAAACTGCATCTGGAAAGTCATTTAAAGTTTTTTGTCTCCGTTGCCTCATCTGGAAAAATACAGATTTTAGACCCTATACACGTTCATATTTAAAAACATTTGATTAGTTACCAAGTAGTTGTCTGGAACTAATTTCATAATCACTTAAGTATATTTAATTGCTATGTAAAAGTATAATGTTTTGAAAAAATAATTTAAAATATTTTAATATA
Source organism: Neomonachus schauinslandi (assembly GCF_002201575.2). Classification (NCBI taxonomy): domain Eukaryota; kingdom Metazoa; phylum Chordata; class Mammalia; order Carnivora; family Phocidae; genus Neomonachus; species Neomonachus schauinslandi. The sequence goes on along the minus strand of NC_058416.1, from coordinate 28,949,509 downwards.
GGATTTCAAGGTGCAGTTTTGCTTATAATTTGCTAGGCTTCTAGTGGCTTAGAAAAATTAGTCTGCCTTATCCTGAATTTCTGACTCTTAGATTAAAAAATGAACAAGGTATCTAAATTAAATTTCTTTTTATATTAATCCAAAAATAGCTTGAAAGCATTTAATAAATGACAGAGAAACACTAGAGGCCATAACTCGTAACTGACAATGTCTCCAGACACGACCATGGTTTGATCTTGATGTTGTTCAACCATTTCTCCACAGACCCACCTCTGATGGCAGATTTTTTTCTTCATTAATTAACCACTGATCTTTTTAAAATATTTTTTAATTTATTTATATGAGAGAGAGAGAGAGAGAGAGAGCATGAGAAGGGGGAGGGGCAGAGGGAGAAGGAGAAGCAGACTCCCTGCTGAGCAAGGAGCCTGATGTGGGACTCGATCCCAGAACCCTGGGATCATGACCTGAGCCCAAGGCAGCCGCCTAACCAACTAAGCCACCCAGGTGCCCCAATTAACCACTGATCTTAGAGAAGAAGTTAAAATAGAGGCAAGGCTGATATAAAGGGGTCAGACAGTGAATAAGGATGCACCATACTTTGTTCACATATTTGATTCAGAGAACCTAAAGACATGAGCACCAGGTACAAGTTATAGCTTCACATTTTCTCCTTACAATTATTCTGAATTTTCATTGGAATAACCTCTCACCTTTGACATTTTTGTGTGTGTTCTTATTGACTGTACAAGTCTGCCTAGATAATGGACTTATATAGAGAGATTCCATGAATAAGATAATAAACTAAAAACTTGAGACACATAGGGATCCTTAGCAAGAAGGAGGAGAACTTTCAGCCCTCACTGATGGAGGGCTGCCAATCCACCCCTTCCTGCACTCCACAGTGAGCCAGCAATGCATACTTGGTTATTGACCTGTCATCTGTTCTCCTCTAACAAGCATTTCTACATTTTCTCCACCCTCTTTAAGTCCCTAAAAGAGAAAAATCCAGGAGGCCTAAACTAAGGATTCAAATTTAACTGTTGCCCCTATCCCATGATCAAAGCAATATTCTAGCAAGTCTGTCTAATCTTCTGCATTTGCTCTTAGCTGAAAAATTAATCTCCCTGACACTCGGCCCCTAATATTTTATTTTTCTAGACTTCTGAGTTCTCTGGCATCCAGCTCTAAGATTAAATAATGGCTTCCTAGAATAACTCCTGTGTTCTTTACATTTCTGCTTCCCAGAAACTGTCTCCCCTGTTCCAAATATATGGCCACTGTGACCTGTTTTGGGTTCTATAATTGCCCTGACCATTTCACCTTGTTGGGGATAATTGATAAATAGCTGGAGCAAGTAGATACCTAAAAAGGGGAGGGAGGACTGTGGAATGTTCAATTAAAGAATATTGAGAATAGTGGATTTTATAATCTGCCTAAAAACTATATCTTTGTGGTATTCAGAAAGCAATTAACAGATCATTTATTAATTTGACAATAAAAGGAAGTGTGTTAGGTTTCAGGACAGGATAATCTCAGCAACAATGTAATGGCACCAGGTGAAACTGCCACAAATGACTAGTGGTCTCTGCACATACTGGGAAGATAGACTTTTCTGCAGCTCAGGTGTTTCCTGGTAAGAAAGATTCCCCAAAATGCCAGCAAGGACTTCCAAAGTTGAGGAGGAGAGAGGAAAACCATATGAAGGTAAAGTTGAAGGTTGTTCAACACACCAAACTTCTGGGCCACAGTTGCCTGGGGTAAGGACCTGTCTAACATCAGGTGACAGTTTCTTTTCACTACCTTCAGTGTCACATTTCAGTCTCCAGGAGTTTCATTCTCTCCCTGGCCATCCATGTTCCTCCTTCCCAACACATACCCATCCCTAAGCTGTTCCTGAAGTGTCACAGATTTTTCTTTTCCACCATTTTAACAAATACTGTTTTACCCCCATAAGAGAAAAAGTCATTGGTGAAAAATAGCATTTAAAGGTGAGATTATATTTGGAAATGGACAAAGATTTAGATTTGGACAAGGAATATAAACAAATCATAAATTAGACAAGTGATTTCTTATAACAGGTAAGTTAAGGCCTGTGGGCTAAATCTGGCTTGCTGCCTATTTTTGCAAGGACTGCTAGTTAAGAATGGTTTTTACAGGTGAACATTTGTGAATAATTTGATGATAGGGAACACTAACTTTGAAATCGACTCTGTGAAATGTTATTTGCCATATAAAAGTAACTTCATTCTTAAAACAAACAAAAAGCAAAAAACAAAACAAACAAAAACCTTCATTCTTCTCATTAGTAGGTATCAGTTTTAGGGGCTGCTATAACAAAGAATCATAAACCGGGTGGCTGAAAATAAGAAATTTATATTCTTATAGTTTGACAGTCCAGAAGACCAGAAACAAGTGTTTGCCGGGCAACACTCTTTCCAAAATTTCTAGAGAAGAATCCTTCCTTGCCTCTTCCAGCTTCTGGTAGCTCCTGGCATTCCTTGGCTTGTGGCTGCATCACTCCCATCTGCCTCCATCTTCCCTAGGTCTGAATTTCTGTGTCCTTTTTCTTATAAGGAAAGTAGTTATTGAATCTAGCATGCATTCCCCCACCTCTAAATCCAGATGGTGTTATCTTGAGATCTTTAATTTAATTATATCTGCAAAAAACCCATTTCCAAAAGGGGCACATTTACAGGTACCTGGGGTTAGGACTTGGGCATAGCATTTTTTGCATTACCATATGCATATTTTGTATTAGTTATTATAATTACCTTAAATTTCATCATAAAAGTATGTGGAAAGTTGTTTTCTCTCTCATTATATAAATAACTATATGATAGCCTTGATTTTGCCTCTTGACCTACAACAGCTAAAGGAAAAGATTGCCAATCTCTGTTCTATGCTGTAGACATTATCCATGCCTAAATATGAGACCCATATTTTCTATTTTTTACTTATCATCCATCTATTTTAAGTGTTACAAATGAATAGTTTGCTTTTTGAAAAATAGATCTTAAAAGAACTTATCTATCATACCTCTTGGGTTGCAGGGTTTTTTCTTTTTTTTTTTTTTTTTAAAGATTTTATTTATTTATTTGACAGAGAGAGACACAGCAAGAGAGGGAACACAAGCAGAGGGAGAGGGAGAAGCAGGCTTCCCGCTGAGCAGGGAGCCCGATGTGGGGTTTGATCCCAGGTCCCTGGGATCATGACCTGAGGCGAAGGCAGACACTTAAGGACTGAGCCACCCAGGCGCCCCACAGGGTTTTTTAAAAAAAAGACACATGATAGAACTACCACAAAAAAACACAGCAGTGTCTATGCATGCAAATTGGTTTGGAAATTGGTTAACTGTAAACAAACTACCTAATTGAAAGCTATCATCAATATCATAATAAGCTGTACTCAAACCCTTGATAGTTTAAATTTAACAGGTTCCTCCCACTCCCTTTCTAGACACTCCCCCAAAAGAGCAATGACAACAAAAAATAAATCAAAAACATATTTTAGTATCAAATATAAAATATATTTTCTTCTCCAGAAGTTTACTTTGAAAAATGTTTAAACGTCATAATCTAATACCAAATCAAAGTGAAAATAGAGAATGAAAATATCCAAAGAGGGGTAATGTTGCACCATAAGGGAATAAATTATGGAGTTAGCATGGGTTAAATTTACAACAGTCACAAAATTCCTGTCCCATGTTAGTGTGCAATACCCACATCAACATAATAGCAAAAAGATCAAGAAGGAGATGGAATGAGTCATGAGGTCACTGAGATTTCTTTAAGCCTTGAGTCAGACTTCAACTGCCTTTGTGGAAAGTAGGCCAGCAATGTCTTTGAAGAAAGAAAGCCATCAATCTTGCAAAATACCAAGACAATGATTAGTGAAAACAAGCCAAAGTTCCATCCTCTTCTCCCACATTCCACTACTGCTAAATAAACTAAACATATTATATAAGAGAAAGTCCTGTAAACCAAATAATTTCCCACAAAGTTCTTATCAGATGGATTAAGAAACATTGTCAGGAGTAGATGGATACAAAATGAGAAATGAAAATCATCAGTGAAAATAAAGAGACCAAGTGATGCCAGAAGAATGCTGTTCCAAGAAAAAATGGTGACATTTCAGTTGCTACAAAAATTCTGACACACAATAGATAACAACAAGGAAGTTCCAAGTTTCATTTCTGTCCAAGATTCTGGGGCAAGTGCTTAAGTCTTTTAGGCAATTGATAAACAGATGGTTTCACTAGCATTCAAATCCCATTTTTCCCCATTTGCTATCTAAAACAAGGCAATCAGACTAAGGGTACAGTCATTACAGTTTTGCATGTTTGTTGTGTGCATGATAATCTGACCTATATTGTTCTTGAAGATTGCGGGGTTTGGGGCAAGGGGTGGCATGTTTCTTATTCCAAATGAAAACATCACGTTTACAATTGCATTGACCAAATGCCTCATAAAGTGCTCTGGATCAGCAGATAGTACCCGAGACCTAGGTCAGCAAGGTGAATTAAGGGCAGCAGGAATTCTTTGACCACCACCATGGAAACAATGGCTGCAGGACATTCCAAAATGCCTCACTCCAAGGTATGATCTCATAGCTCAATATGATGGGCAGGCAACATAAAATTTTCAGTCATAGTTAAGAAAGGGGAAACAGAATTTCTTTCTCCTTCGGTGGCAGTGATTTATTGTATTTTGGCTTTGGATGGTCTTAGGTTCAGGCATTTTCTTTATTGACTCCAGTCTGTGGCCAAAATCCAGACTGGCAAGAGCTGCAGAGCCTGGAGATAATGGAAGGCAGCCCAGAGATCAGAGATCAAGAACAAAGACTGAGGTCTAAACCAGAAGAAAAATAAACTTTTGTATTCCATTCTAGTCCAACTCTTTCATTTGGGGTAATCCAGCTTCCAGAGTTCCTGGGAACTGGTCAAACCTCAAGTTCCTTCCCTTGCCACAAGTTGAGCTAACTAAAGCTGCACAGTCCGGCTAGTTTGAGCCAAGAACTGGGTTGTTTGGTTTTGTGTGTGGAGGGGGTGTGGGGGGTGGGGAGTAGCATTTTACCTTTGAAATCAACCCTCTGCTAATCAGCATTCTGAAAGTCATCTGGCCATAAAATCATCACATTGAAATTACTCTGAGGCAATAAGAAGTTTTCCCTTCCCGTTATCCCAAAATGTCCTCACAATCAAGGTAACCCCAGCCTAGTTGGTGTGAGAGATGTAGGAGTATGTATATGAGTGTGCTTGCATTCTATATGTGTACATTTCATGTGTATTTTCCTTCAGAGTAATTTAACATGTCAATTGAATACAATAGTCACATAGGGAACATGCCAATAACTAGTTCTTTTCTTATATAAAGGATCCTTTCTCTCACCTCATCTAAATACACACCAAAATATAAAAATCAATTTCCATTTAATAACCATTGATGCCATTAGAGGATAATTATAGTTTCTTGGCATAGTGATGAAGCACATATTTTGAATAAAAAAACATGGAAAGATAAGTTAAAATAATGGTTAGAAGAGTTCATTTTTAGTTGAGATAATGTGCATATCATTTTAGAAACTTGAAGTATCTTACCATTTTTGCCCAAATGTTGTAGTTGTACTATTGCCTTGCTCTAAGATGACCTAACTGATTTCTTAAGGTTCCTTTGCCTCCTTGAAATTAATTCTATGGTGATACTAGAACTCCAAATCAATTCAACAGAGTCTTAGAAGGACTTCTGTGTGTGTCCAGCCTTAGTAGGTGCTGTGGTAAGTTCTTTCCAGGGGAAAAACAAAGTGAGGTATTTGCTACTGGCAAATGTACAATTCTTGCAAGGAAAGTAAGCTTTATCTTGCATACAAGATCTAGAAACATAGTGGGAAGAAGAGCACAGGAAAAGTATGGTAAATAAATGAGGTGCCAAGATGAGAATAAAGACAATAAATAGAAAAAAAAAGCGCCCCAAACTGAATAATATGTGTGGGCTGGAAATGTCATAGATCTTACAAATTAGGGAACATGAGGGACAACCACAGTGGCTAATTCCCTTAACCTCCTCTCCCCGGCCCCACACAACCAAATGGGGCCACTAGGACTCCTGATCTCTTATAATTAAAACACAGTACCTTTTCTGAGTTACAGAGAGAAGTATAAGAGGAATACTCTGCCAGTGGTAATGAAAGGGTTAAGTAGACTTTGAACTGACTTTATACCAGGAGACAGAATTGATGCATCTTCTTTGATTGTTCAAAAGCCAATAGAATCCCCTGATCCATTCCATTACATTTATTTCTGTCGTGCTGAGCCAAAGGATAGAGAAGACCTTTCTTACTCTAATAAGTGAATAGCCCTGCCTCTCTCATTGCTGCTGCATCTTTGCTGACCTATATTTCTCGCATATGGTTGGATCACTGCTAGCGGGTTCGACAGACGCTATAATATCATTATGCAAATGCAGGTTCACTGCCACTCGGGAATCCTATAGACTGATCGCTTCATTATCAGTCTTATCAGAAAATACAAGAGAATTGTGTCCCATACTCAATGAGATGAGAACATAATTTAAATTAAGTAGTTTACTGTCTGGTTACTCTACTGGCCAGGGTGGGAGATGAGAAAAGCTGATTTTGAAAGCTGGCATATCAACAGGCATTGCTCTGCAGAGGTATTGTGTGAGCTGGTTTCTATGCTCTCCCTTCTCCCCTAGGCTCTGCCCTTTTCTTTCCTCCAAATCAGAACCTCTGCTAAGACACTTGGCAGCATTTAATTTGTTCACCTGCTGTCATATGTCCTTGAAAAGTGTCTGCTTTAGAATAGAAGCAGTTTAGCCCTGTGCCTAGAGAGGCAGGTTGTTTAGTGAAAATCTCTCAAACCTTAGGATCAGGTGATCTGGATTCTATGCACTAGGTTCACATTTTAACCGTGAGCATTTTACTTGATTCCCGCTTCTTAAAAGTTCCTTGACCTATTTAGGTCTCTTACTTATAAAATCAAAGAGTTAATGAAGACTATTGTTTAAAACCTCTGTTGACAGTAACATCTTACTATTACCTGGAATTTTAATCCACTATATTTTTCCAAGTCTTATTCTGTAGAAATGAAATATGGCTATTGATACTTATCCCAATTAGTAATTATCACAGGATTCCATTAAAATGGTGCATATAAAACTACAACTCATTCATGTAGCAGATTATGAATGTGGAAAATTTATGTGGCATCATTATAATGAAACTATTGGACTGCAAATCATAGACCTGGGTTCAGGTTCCTGACACTGGCCATCATATGCTGAGGTACACCAGCCCAGGTGCTTGGCTCCTGCCTTTACACCTTATCCAGAATGCAGCCTCACATATCTTCCTTTTTGAAAGCTTCTACTGATATAAAACCTAGCACACAGTTATCACCTTTTCTGTCAAGCCTGCCCTCTGCTTCATTATAACCCTCAAAAGATGCTTTTACTACAGCATGTCTCCTATTGTAATATAGTTGTTTACATTTTTCCCTATTTCTGGTTGTGGGCTTCTTGAAGAGATGAATGCCTTTCTTAATCTTCCACCACTGTCAGCATGGTATACCATAGCTGGCACATAAGGCTCAATAAGTACTCGATCAAGATTGATCGCAGGGAGGGGAGAAAGATGGCGGAGGAGTAGGGGACCCTATTTCAACTGGTCCCCGGAATTGAGCTGGATATCTACCAGACCACTCTGAGCACCCATGAAACCAGCCTGAGATGTAAGAAGATCTGGATTTCTACAAACAGAATATCGCAGGGGTTGGTTTTGAGGTACGAAGCGGAGAGCCATGATTCTGCGGGCAGATATCAGAGGATAAACAGCAGCCTGAGGGAGCCTGGCCGTGGGGATCCTACACCGCCGGTGAGTGACAGCCTCGCGCGCTGCGGTCGGGGCACAGACTTGCAGACCGGTAGCATCAGGAAAGAACTTTAGGGCAGCCCCCGGGGTGGAAAACCAGACCGGCGGGGTCGCGCACACGCGAACTGCATCCCCCCCCTACCCCCGACAGAAACCCAGAGCGATGGTCGCGCATACACGAACTGCAGCCTCCAAGATGGAAACCCAGTGTGCCAGGGTCCCGCCAGTGAACTGCAACCTCCAGGGTGGAAACCCTGAGCAGTGGAGTCGGGCGCACGTGATCTGCATTCCCCAGGACAGGACCCCAAGCGGCGGAGTCAGGGGCTCGAATTGGGAGTGGCTGGCGGTTTTAGAAGCACAAAGGGCAGAGACGAGCCCTGACCTGGAGGCAGGACTGGGAGCGCTGCGGAGCGGGGCACAACCCAGGCCGCTGCAGTTTATAGCAGCACGGACAGAAACGGAGACAGTGTGGCCTGGAGAGCTCACTGAAGAACAGACTGTGGTCTCTCTGCTCTGAGGCAGAGGGTTGGAAACGGTCTCTTCTGCTCTGACTCATGGAAGAGACGCGGAAAGCCGCCAGGGAAAGGCGCCAGAGAACAAAAGCCCCAAAGACTGATTCCCACTGAGCCCATCCCCCGCCACAGGGGCGCAGGGCAGCTCCGCCCAAACAGGGTTGCCTGAGTAACAGCGCAGCAGGCCCCTCCCCCAGAAGACAGGCTGGGAAAACAAGAGGCCAGCAACCCTAAGGTCCCAAGAAAACAGGTGCATCTTGCTTGGGTTCTGGTCAATAATTTCGACGCCATACATCCCCTCAAACACCCATCAACAGAATGACTAGGAGGAGGAGCCCCCAAAACAGAAAAGACTCAGAGATGATGACTTATGCTGCAGATTTACAAATGGATGCAGATATAACCAATATGTCGGAGATGGAATTCAGGCTAGCAATTGTGAAGACAATGGCTAGAATGGAGAAATCAATTAATGGCAACATAGAGTCTCTAAGGGCAGAAATAAAAGGTGAATTGGCAGAACCTAAAAATGCTATCAATGAGATCCAATCCAATCTAGATAATCTAACAGCTAGGGTAACTGAGACAGAAGAGAGAATAAGCGATCTGGAAGACAGTATAACAGATAAAAAGGGAAAAGAGGCGGCCAGGGAAAAACAACTCAGAATCCATGAAAATAGAATCAGAGAAATAAGTGACACCATGAGGTGTTCCAATGTCAGAATCATTGGAATCCTGGAGGGAGTGGAGAGAGAGAGAGGGCTAGAAGATGTATTTGAGCAAATCGTAGCTGAGAACTTCTCTAATCTGGGGAATGAAACAAACATTCGAGTCCTAGAGGCAGAGAGGACCCCTTCCAAGATCAAGGAAAACAGGCCAGCACCCCGGCATGTAATAGTAAAACTTGCAAATCTTAGAACCAAGGAAACCATCTTAAGGGCAGTTAGGGGGAAGAGATTCCTTACGTACAGAGGGAGGAACATCAGAATAATGTCAAACCTATCCACAGAGACCTGGCAAGCCAGAAAGGCCTGGCAAGACATATTCAGGGTACTAAATGAGAAGAACATGCAGCCAAGAATACTTTATCCGGCAAGGCTTTCATTTAGAATGGATGGAGAGATGCAGAGCTTCCAAGACTGGCAGAAGTTGAAAGAATATGTGACCACTAAGCCGGCCCTGCAAGAAATATTAAGGGGGGTTCTATAAAAGGAGAAAGACCCCAAGAGTGATCTACAACAGAAATTTACAGGGACAATCTATAAAAACAACATCTTCACAGGCAACATGATGACAATTAATTCATGTCTTTCAATAATCACGCTCAACGTGAATGGCCTAAACGCTCCCATAAAACGGCACAGGGTTGCAGATTGGATAAAAAGACAGGACTCATCCATATGCTGTCTACAAGAGACTCATTTTGAACCTAAAGATACATCCAGACTGAAAGTGAAGGGATGGAGATCTATCTTCCATGCCAGCGGACCTCAAAAGAAAGCTGGGGTAGCAATTCTTATATCAGACAAATTAGATTTTAAACTAAAGTCTGTAATAAGAGACACAGAAGGACACTATATCATTCTTAAAGGGTCTATCCAACAAGAAGATCTAACAATTGTAAATATCCATGGCCCCAACATGGGAGCAGCCATCTACATAAGTCAACTGTTAACCAAAATAAAGACTCCTATCAATAACAATACGTTAATTGTAGGAGACCTCAATACTCCACTCTCAGCAATGGACAGATCATCTAAGCAGAAAATCAACAAGGAAACAAGAGCTTTGAATGATACATTGGACCAGATGGACCTCATAGATATTTATAGAACATTCCATCCTGAAACAACAGAATACTCATTCTTCTTAAGCACACATGGAACTTTCTCCAGAATAGACCACATACTGGGTCACAAATCAGGTCTCAACCGATACCAAAAGATTGAGATTATTCCCTGCATATTCTCAGACCACAATGCTCTAAAACTGGAACTCAATCACAAGAAAGAATTTGGCAGAAATTCAAACACTTGGAAGCTAAAGACCACTCTGCTCAAGAATGTTTGGGTCAACCAAGAAATCAAAGAAGAACTTAAACAATTCATGGAAATCAATGAGAGCGAAAACACATCGGTCCAAAACCTATGGGATCCTGCAAAGGCAGTCCTAAGGGGGAAATACATAGCCATCCAAGCCTCACTCAAAAAAATAGAAAAATCCCAAATTCACCAACTAACTCTACACCTTAAAGAACTAGAGAAAAAGCAACAAATGACGCCTAAGCCATGCATTAGAAGAGAAATAATTAAAATTAGAGCAGAAATCAATGAATTAGAAACCAGAAACACAGTAGATCAGATCAATGAAACTAGAAGTTGGTTCTTTGAAAGAATTAATAAGATTGATAAACCACTGGCCAGACTTATCCAAAAGAAGAGAGAAAGGACCCAAATTAATAAAATTATGAATGAAAGGGGAGAGATCACGACCAACACCAAGGAAATAGAAACAATTATTAGAAATTATTATCAACTATATGCCGATAAAGTGAGCAATCTGGATGAAATGGAGGCCTTCCTGGAAACCTATAAGCTGCCAAGACTGAAAAAGGAAGAAATGGACAACCTAAATAGGCCAATAACAGGAATGAGATTGAAGCAGTGATCAAAAACCTCCCAAAAAACAAGATTCCAGGGCCTGATGGATTCCCTGGGGAATTCTACCAAACATTCAAAAAAGAAATAATACCTATTCTACTGAAGCTGTTTCAAAAAATAGAAACGGAAGGAAAACTTCCAAACTCAGTCTACGAGGCCAGCATTACCTTAATCCCCAAACCAGGCAAAGACCCCATCAAAAAGGAGAATTTCAGACCAATATCCCTGATGAATATGGATTCCAAAATCCTCAACAAAATCCTAGCTAATAGGATCCAACAATACATTAAAAGGATCATCCACCACGACCAAGTGGGATTTATCCCCGGGAAGCAAGGGTGGTTCAACATTTGCAAATCAATCAATGTGATAGAACACATTAATAAGAGGAGGGAGAAGAACCATATGGTCCTCTCAATTGATGCAGAAAAAGCATTTGAAAAAATACAGCATCCTTTCCTGATTAAAACTCCAGAGTATAGGGATAGAGGGAACATTCCTCAAGCTCATAAAATCCATCTATGAAAAACCCACAGCAAATATCATCCTCAATGGGGAAAAGCTGAGAGCCTTTCCCTTAAGATCAGGAACACGTCAAGGGTGTTGTTGTTCACTCTCACCACTGTTGTTCAACATAGTACTAGAAGTCCTAGCAACAGCAATCAGACAACAAAAAGAAATAAAAGGTATTCAAATTGGCAAAGAAGAAGTCAAACTCTCTCTTTTCACAGATGACATGATACTTTATGTGGAAAACCCAAAAGACTCCACCCCCAAATTACTAGAACTCATCCAGCAATTCAGTAATGTGGCAGGATACAAAATCAATGCACAGAAATCAGTTGATTTCTTATACACTAACAACGCAACTGTTGAAAGAGAAATTAAAGAAACGATTCCATTTACAATAGCACCAAAAACCATAAGATACCTCAGAATAAACCTAACCAAAGAGGTAAAGGATCTATACTCTAGGAACTACAAAACACTCATGAAAGAAATTGAAGAAGACACAAAAAGATGGAAAAATATTCCATGCTCATGGATCAGAAGAATAAACATTGTTAAAATGTCTATGCTACCCAGAGCAATCTATACCTTCAATGCCATCCTGATCAAAATTCCAATGACATTTTTCAAAGTGCTGGAACAAACAGTCCTAAAATTTGTATGGAATCAGAAAAGACCCCGAATCGCCAAGGAAATGTTGAAAAAGAAAAACAAAGCTGGGGGCATCACGTTGCCCGATTTCAAGCTATATTACAAAGCTGTGATCACCAAGACAGCATGGTACTGGCACAAAAACAGACATAGAGACCAATGGAACAGAAAAGAGAACCCAGATATGGACCCTCAACTCTATGGTCAAATAATCTTTGACAAAACAGGAAAAAACATGCAGTGGAAAAAAGACCGTCTCTTCAATAAATGGTGCTGGGAAAATTGGACAGCCACATGCAGAAGAATGAAACTCGACCATTCTCTAACACCATTCACAAAGATAAACTCAAAGTGGATGAAAGAGCTCAATGTGAGACAGGAATCCATCAAAATCCTAGAGGAGAACATAGGCAGTAACCTCTTTGACATTGGCCACAGCAACTTCTTTCAAGATACATCTCCAAAAGCTAGTGAAACAAAAGCAAAAATGAACTTTTGGGACTTCATCAAGATAAAAAGCTTCTGCACAGCAAAGGAAACAGTCAACAAAACAAAGAGGCAACCCACAGAATGGGAGAAGATATTTGCAAATGACACTACAGATAAAGGGCTGGTATCCAAGATCTATAAAGAACTTCTCAAACTCAACACCCAAAAAACAAATAATCAAGTCAAAAAGTGGGCAGAAGAGATGAACAGACACTTCTCTGAAGAAGACATACAAATGGCTAACAGACACATGAAGAAATGTTCATCATCATTAGCCATCAGGGAAATCCAAATCAAAACCACACTGAGACACCACCTTACACCAGTTAGAATGGCCAAAATGGACAGGGAAAGAAACAACAAATGTTGGAGAGGTTGTGGAGAAAGGGGAACCCTCTTACACTGTTGGTGGGAATGCCAGTTGGTACAGCCACTTTGGAAAACAGTGTGGAGGTTCCTCAAAAAATTAAAAATAGAGCTACCCTATGACCCAGCAATTGCACTACTGGGTATTTACCCCAAAGACACAGATGTAGTGAAAAGAAGGGCCATAGGCACCCCAATGTTCATAGCAGCAATGTCCGCAATAGCCAAACTGTGGAAAGAGCCTAGATGCCCTTCAACAGACGAATGGATAAAGAAGATGTGGTCCATATATACGATGGAATATTACTCAGCCATCAGAAACGATGAATACCCAACTTTTACATCAACATGGATGGGACTGGAGGAGATTATGCTAAGTGAAATAAGTCAAGCAGAGAAAGTCAATTATCATATGGTTTCACTTATTTGTGGAACATAAGGAATAACATGGAGGACATTAAGAGAAGGAAGGGGAAAATGGGCAGGGGGAATTGGAGGGAGAGATGAACCATGAGAGACTATGGACCTGAGAAACAAACAGGGTTTTAGAGGGGAGGGTGGAGGGGGGATTGGTTAGCCTGGTGGTGGGTATTAAGGAGGGCACGTACTGCATGGAGCACTGGGTGTTATACGAAAACAATGGATCGTGGATCACTACATCAAAAACTAATGATGTATTGTATGGTGACTAACATAATAAAATTTAAAAAAAATAAAAAATAAAAAAAAAGAGTGATCGCAATGTCCCCAACTCCAAAATTGCTCATAACAAAGAGTTATGAGAAGGTAGTATGAAGGAGATTGCCTCCCAGTGCCTGAGACAAGTGCACACACTTTCTCATGACCTCAAAGGAGGAGTTCCCAGAAAGAGAGCTCCCATAGACCCCCAGTGTCTGTTGGAAGAGAAGTTGACTCCTTGACCTATGAGAGCTGTACCAAGAAGGTCTTGAGCTAATATCTTTGTTACTGACAGTCCCTCTCTAACTTGCCAACTATGTTGTTTCTGGGATGACTCCAAGCACAGAGGTCTGCCAGCAGAAAGTGGAGCAATTTTGACCGGCTTGTGGCACAGAATCTAGAGTCTAGACCCAGCCTTTCATCTTGTAGAAGCTCTGCCTCTGAAACAGCTCCCTTGGTCTCTAAATCCCGGGAACAAATGAAGAGGAGCAAACATTGCCTTCATCAGAAAGCCTAGTTTGAAACACCAGGACAATAGTTGCACCACCCAAGTGGGAGATTAATGCCAAACTTGCAATGACAGTCCTTAAAATTCACCATCTCTACCCAGCATTTTTTTTTTCAGGGCTCAAAAACAGAAGCCCTACTAGGCATGCAAAATATTGTTGTTTACCAAATGGCTGGAAGAATGGATATGTAAATGCATAGTTCAGCTCCTTCATTATTTAAGTACCTGAGGTTGTGGGTCATTAAGTGATTCATTTAAAGCCAAAGAACTAATAAAAAGGGAGTAATATACTCATAAAGTATTTAAGGTTGGAGAGACACTAAGATTTATCCCAAGTCACCATTCATTTTACAAAGGAAACAAAGAACAAGAAAAACTGGTAATCTTTTCCCTACATTCCTTAATCAGTGGCCACAGTACTTCCAGCTTCTAGTCTAATATTATTATTCCAAAAACCACCAACTCTGGGATCTGCTCTTTTGCATGAACCTCTGGCTTCAACCACTAATGGCAAAATTCCTAGAGCTGACTGGGATCCTCTTAAAATCTGGACAGAGTGTATTAGAAAGTCACTTATAAAGGTTCAGAGCATTCCTTCATGCCATAAACAATTATAGTATTCCAATTGTTTGCCAGGTATTCTGCTCAAACTAGAGCTACATTCAAAGATAAATATGCTGTTTCCTATCTTAGACACACTTAGAATTTCACATAATATAAAATATTAACTAGTACCCCTTTTTCCTCCTTCCCTAGTTCCCTGTTGGCCACACCCAAGGACTAAGCAGAAGATACATGGATCACTATGAGGGGACCTTATGGCTGGAAAAAAAAAAAAAGAAAGAAAGAAAAGATGTTCAATTCCAAGTGACCAACTCCTAAGGAATTGTTTTAGGGAAAAGGAATGCCAAACCCTAATCTGCTTCAAAGTACCAAGGAAATCTAAATTGGTTTAGTAGCTTTTGCAACCAGGATAGTAAGTTTTAGAAAGTGTGAGGGACTTATTTCTCTTCTCCATGGGAGTAGAAGAGTGCTAGACATATCCCTTGAAATCAGGGTGTGTAGGTAAGCACAGGAACCAATACTTTCTCTTCTCTGGATGTTCCTGGAAGCACCGTGTGTCAGTGGAGCATGACAGAACCGTGGTGCAGCTGCTAGCATGGAGAGGGTAGGATATCCATGGAACAATTCCCCACAGATCTCAGGAAGTTTTATTTCTAAATTTTATTTTATTATGTTATGTTTTTGAAGACCAGCCTGGTTCTTAGGAGCCCAAGGGAAGGAGCACAAAGGCTAGCTCGAGCAGAGGAGGTAAAGGAATCTAGAAATTAGGTAACAGGGAGAAATACTTTGGTTAGGAGAGAATCTTCTGGGGGCCCTCAAATTGCCCCTCATTGTACCTTTGAAAAAGCTTTGCCAAGCTCATGTCTGTGAGAGTATTTAGCAAAATTCAGTGTGCTAATCATTAACAAGCAAATTCTTTAAAACTAAATGCCAGATGGGCGTATTTATTTCCACTCCTGGTTATTTCCACTCCTAGGTCTGAGTTGCAGTGAATCCTCAAGCAAATGCCTCCTTCCAAGACCGGCACTTCTCAACATGTGGTTCCTAAGAGGCTTTTTAAAAATGCAGATTCCTGGAAATCACTGACAACTCCTGAGTCAGCAAAAGTGGGGCTCAGTCATAAATTCTTAATGAGTTTGCCCAAAAATCACACACACACTAAAATCTGACCATGAAATGTGTCTAATGTCATGATCCAGTGTACACATTCACACCAGTATCCTTACCTGAAACTGAAATTTCATGAAATGATACTTACCTTACCATGTGTCATTTACCATTTTATGTTCTATTTCATGAGGTGTCTTTTTGCATATTTTAAATCACAACTCACACCTTGAAAAACATGTATCTAAATGATGACACTCTCAGACAAAGTCACTTTGCCATGGTTCCCTTCCCAGTTCTTGGCTACCCCCATGGGGTGTCTTCCTGGGCCTGTCTTCACCCACACATCTTGTTCCAGACCATTCCATCTCCACTCCCCTATCAAAATTTACTTTTTTTATTCCTCACCTCTAGTTTCATACAGTCCTTTATGTCCTAACATAAGCTAGTTTGATCAAATGATCTGAGCAGAGTGTTACTGCTACCTATTAACATTTGCATTTAAATCCAGATAAATGTTTACATATTAATCTAGAAATTAGGTAACGATTTTTTTAGGAAGGATGTTATGTTCCAATCCTCCCATACACACAAATGCAGCACAGACTACAAATAGGATCTCTTGTGCCTGGTATGGAAGGGCCCTACCTGACCTTTCACCTTGCCCTACTTATCCCACACCCTAGCCTGGGCAAGTACCTAATCTATCAGTCTAGGTTCTTCATCTGTATGGTAGGAAGATAATAAAGCCCTGACACTACTGCTTGGAAGATTAAATGAAATAAGATGCACGTGATAGTGGAAGCACAGATGGCACTCTGTGTAGTAATTGACCTCCCTTTCCCGCTATTCCCATCCCCTCTCTTCCTGTGTCCTCTCATATGCCCTTGTCCTCCTTTTGCTTTCTTTTGCTGCCCCCATCCCTCCTGCATGCATATTTAGTTTGTCAAGACATATCTGATTTCCTCCTGCCTTGTGTGTTACACCCAGTGTCCCTCCCTACCCGCCCCGCCCCCACCTTCCTGTGTCTCCCGAAGCCATGTGGTACTCTATTCATTCTCACCCTGACTGGAAAGGGCATGGATCCATACTTTTATTCTCCAGGATTACCTCTGTGCTATCCAGTTGTCATCTTGAAAAAAATCTAACATAATCCATAGTAAAATGTGAATGACAGTAAGTTATTAACTTCTAGGGGCCATTGTTTTTCTTAAGGAACTACTTATCTAGGGACATAAAGGACTGGCTGATCCCTCAATGGCAGAATTTTAGGCAGCAGCAAGTCAGTGGGTGAACGTTGAGAGAAAGAGGACCAGAGAGTGGCTTAATAGTTGCCCCTCAACCATCTAGCCCAGCCTGGCTGGTTCTGGCTCCTTTGTAGTTTCTTATATTAATGAGCCACCTTCATGAGAGTCAGCTGAGGAGGATGACAAAATGCTGTCATCTTCCCTTCATCTGCTGTTCTTCTTGTTGTCAAGAACCCTTTGGTCCATGACTGGTTAGCAGAGATTGCTGTGCATGAAACATAGTTAAAGGAGAACAGCCAGGCTAGCCTTGCATAGATGCACATCAGCCCAGGCAGCCACCTGCCTTTTGAGGTACTGGTGATTGTTTCTGCTCATCAAGAAATAGCTTCACCATCTGCCAGACCCAGGGCTTCACATCCTGAACACAGCAGAGGCTCTTTGGTGAGTGCTTCTGGGAAGCAATAGAGGATAAATAGGAACGTGTAATAGGTGCCAGAGTTAGGTTTGTGGCTTATTCATTCCATCCATCTTCAAGTATTTATTGACCAACTATTGTATCACTGTGGTTAGTAGGAAGAAAGAGAAAAGACAAAACAGTGACTGAAAGAAGGAACAGGAACTGCAATTCTAGGATGTAAGGAGGGAAACAAAATTCATTTGTGTAGACCAGCCCTACAACCCTGGAGGAAGATGACTTATTACAGATGTGACTTTGCCAGCTTTACTACAAACATCTTGACTATGTGTATATTCTTGGAATGAGAAGTAAAGACTCGAGCTAATAATAAATCAGTTTTATCCATGTTTTTATCCCAAGCTGACTTCTTTCCAAATAGGCAGTAAATTCTCTGAATTTCATGACTCAAGATTTGAGATCATTCACTGGGCTCTAGTAGGCAATTCTGAAACCTTCTATCACTGTGATGGTGTCCCCACGGGTGCTGCTCTGCTCCAGGGTGGCTGCAGCTGCCTGCTGAGACTCCCAGATAGATCCATCCCAATAGATATAGACATATACTGCTTAAAGACTAGATGAGAGAGAAGAAAAGACCATGCAAAGATGAAGGCAAAGACTGGAGTGATATAGCTGTAAGGCAAGGAATACCCAGAGCCACTAGAAATGGGAAGAGGCAAGGAAGGATTCTGCCCCACTCCCACCCCAGAGCCTCTGGAAGGAAGGGAACCCTGCTAACAACTTGATATTGGACTTATGGTCTTTAGAACTATGTAGGGAAGGGTATACAAGTGGAAAGCAGCTAGCATATTCCTCTGGAACATCTGGAGATGCTTCTAGTCTAGTTTGGAATGGTACAGCTACTGACCCCTCTCAATAGCCCTAAGACATAACAGTCTTCTAGACTCAAAGAAATCAGTTGTTTCCCATATAGAATGTCCAACAAAGAATTTTAAAACTAGACTTCTGCCACTGTGGCACTTTGTATGAAAATAGAAACAAAAGTAACAGTGTTGGCAAAAACCAAGCTTCCTAAAAACCATCCTTGCCAAAGAAGATATTCTTTTAGAGGCAAAGCAGGTACTCAATAGGAACTGAAGCTATAACTCTCTTTTGTTTAAGTCTAAGCCACTGAGATACCCTAAACCTTGGTCCCCCAAATGCCCCTAAGACAGAAGACACAACTCTCCTATTGACAAATCAAATACATTTTTAAGGAAAATTTGGGGGGTAAAAGAGACCATACTACATGTGGAAAGGAAGACTTTCTGGCTGAGTGAAAGATACACACCCCATGTTACAGAGCAGAAGACAGTGCTGATGGTGATCTGTGGGACATGGAACCCTCGGCACCTGCTAGTGGGGCCTGATAGAAGACACAGATTCACAGGGAGGCAAGGGAGGAGGATGCCTTGGACACAGTTGCTAGGAGACAAACACTGATCCAATTTGTTTCAGGGGAACTTGCTGACTTTTCCCTTTTCCCTTGACACAAATCCACTATAACAAACAACTCATCATTTGTCTTAGTTTCTTTTTTTTTTTTTAATTTGGGTTGCTAGTCTCTTCTGGGGGCAGAAACATGAATATCTTGGTCCTCCATCCTAGGAAGAATGGTTCATCTTTTCTCTAGTGAGAAAGGTCCTTAACCCTGAATCCTCTTCTGGGTTGGAGTTTCTCAGGGTTCTCTTTTTTGGAACTAAGTTTGTGTCCTGCCTCCTCAATGGGACTTGAACCTTAGGTCCTATATTCCTGCCAACCCTGTTGCTTCCTCTGCCATCCAGGTAGATATAGTACCCCTGGGAAGCTGTCCTGTCTCCTCTGCACATGCTCTGGGCCTTGGGCTCTAAGTCCTCAAAAGACAAACTCTGAGTCAAGGGACTCTTCAGCAACATCACCATGAGCCTGTCTCTGTATTTCTCCCACCAATTAGAGCTTTGACCCTCTACCGAGATAGACTTTCAAACATGATTCCCCTAGATCTTACCCTTCCAGCACTCTTGGTGCAGAGAATTCCTCAGTGCCTAGATCCCCTAGACTACTCAATGCAAGCAGTAGATTCCCATTGATGGTTTACTTGGACAACTGTTCTGGTTTGTCTTCAGTCCTCCAGAAGGTATGGAGGGCTGATGTGTCCTCCCCTCCAGCAAGTAATTCTAAGCCTTTTTTAGAGGTTCAGCTGCTTTAGCCCTTGTTCAGCTCTTTAGAAACCATCCCTCCTCTTGTTTCTCCAACCACATCTGGATGTCCACTCTTTTTATGACTCATATATGTAGGTGCTCTTGGACAGTAAAAGCATAAAGAAATGATTAGTCCTCACATATCTAGTTGTAAAGTATCCTCAGAGAAAGGACTGCAAATAGTTGAGGGAAAGAGGCTCTTTATGGAGAACACAGTGTGAGATGTTGAAATGGACAATCTCCTGTCAGATAACTGCCTCCATTAAAAAGCTGGAGTAACAGGCATGAGTTTCCCAGGATTTAGAATATTGGAAGAGAAGAGGCCAACCCACAGGGACACTCTGGAGATGAGCTCCCTGGGATAGTGTTCAACAAAAAGGGAAGCAATTCAGATTGAATGAGCATTAAGGTAGTATATGTCATGGTGAAGTAGAGAGATAGGTAGCAGAGAATGGCAGGCAAATGATTTAGTGGGGTCCTTAAGTGGGTCTAGCATGGTGAAAGGGTGTGAGGTCAGGTGAGGACATCCTTCCCTTTCCTCATATCTACCACGATCCTGAAAGAATGAGATTCTGGGACCTAGTTCTCACTCTAATTTCTTTAGGTAAACTGCAGGCTATAATTATTCATTAATAATGTGACTTTCTACCTTGAATTCATGGGACTCTGTGTTCCCTACACGTTATTCTTTTAAAGAAGGTAAATCATTTATTTTTTTAAAAACTCAAATAGAAGGGCTTCCTGTTTGTGATCTTCCAAGTATTTCCCAGTCAGTAGCCCTCTGTTGAGGACAGGTACAAAATCTCTGACCTTAGATGAGTGTATGCTTTATCAGATAAGATTCTGCTCCTTGAGACCAGAGCTCAGCTTTAGCATCTGATGAGAGGCTTTTAGAGGTTCAGACTTGCTCTAAGAATCATTCCTAAGAATGAGGATTGGCCCAGAGACATAAGGTATAGAAAGGGGAATGATGAACTGTTATGGTGTGACTCTGTTCCCCTAAACATATCCTACATCCCCTTAATAATCCATTCCAAGGACAGAGAATCATAATATTTTAGATTTTACCCTGGAGTTCTCTACCACCCCCCAGATAGATTTATTTATGAACTTTGGATAAAACAATCTGCCCTGTTCACCCTGTTCTCCTAAAAGGAAAATGTTCTCATGTTTCTTGTGAGGGGCCATCTCAGATACCTGCTTACGTAAACATAATTGATTTGGTAAAGTGGGAAGAAGAATAGGGAAAACATGAGTCCATCTACACTAGGCATTGGATTCAGGGTTCCCTTACTTTATTTCTGCCTATTTTTTCCACAAGTGGGTTCATCTGTAGGGAATACAGAAAAATAAGGAATTTCCTCAGAGACACCAAAGGAATATATTAGTTAAAATGACCCAAGAATTTGAGCTTGGGGCACTGTGGCTGTTCAGGAGATAGAAATCTGTCTCCAACTTGTGCAGGGCACTGCTCCCTCGAGCAGCAATGAATACTGGACACTGAGCCAGTATGCACCAGCCTAGAGGTCCAGGGCCCATGTCACAGAGCCAACGGATGGTCCCAAATGACTCTCAGGGTGAAGGAGGGGACAGGAAGTAGAAGGTGAACTTCCAGCCCTTCCCCACCACCCAGATCCAACAGTACATCCTGACTACTAAATCCCTCCACCCTTCTCTGGGTCTTTTTATTTTCCAAATCCAAATTTATAGCATGCGTAGCATATGTATGTGCGTGTATGTACACACACACACACACACACACAAATTCTCTATTTATTCCCAAATCCAGGTATGAATCAAGTCTAGTTTTACCCCTTGGCATTCTTAGATTTGACAGCATCAATTTCAAGTTTGAAGTTTTCCCAAGATTTTTTACTTATTTTCAAGGCTTTATACTTTCCAGATTTCCTTTGTCTTCCACCCTAGCATCCCAACATAATCCGGTTTTGCATTATCAACCCAAACATGAAACTCAGCTACCCACTTGAAGTTTGTGCAAATGAACCTACTTTCACAAAAAAAGTGAGTGAGAAACATAACCTTTAATAAACCTACTTTGTGAGTAGGTGGGAGGGAAGTGCTAGCATACTCCATGGAAAATAATGTAATAATATTGATAATCTAGTAATTTAAATTTAGTAATATTTTCCTATTTAAGTCTCTTTGGGGCTGCTCTGTTCACAAGGCATCTCAAAACTCTTTCATGCCCATGCAATGCCCTACTTGTTGGTCCCTGTCTCCCAGGTCCCCACCCTCCAACGTAATTTCACCATAATTATAGAGCAATTTAGCTTCCCCAAGTGCCTTCCCCAACCTGCCCACCGAAATCCAGCTGGATTTGCAGTCTTGGTAAAGCCTTTTCTTTAAGAGTAGTTGGAATTCTAAAAAGCAATATATTTGCATTTTTTGAATTACACTTGTGGTTACTTATCTGTAAAGTGTTTTCTGATTTTTACCTTGTACTTCCTAAGTTTTCACCAAAACTTTACCTTGTACTTCCTAAGTTTTCACCAAAATTACTGTAGGTCTTTCAATAACTCTTAAAAATAATTAATGAAGTTTTAACACACACACACACACACACACACACAAACACACACACACATTTAGATACTTAGATACAGGTTTCTCAGATTTATCTTCCCATGTTCAGATGGCATACTGCAGAGTTTTAATACCGATGGCTTTATTCATAAGAGTGTAAACTATACAAGTCAAGCACTGTATAATTTCTTTACTTTGATTTCCTTAATTCCCTTCACTTCCAGTGAATCAGCATTGGTCATGGGCACCCAAACTAGATTTTGTAGGACAAAGATTCATGCAGCCATATGAAGAAGATACCTTAAAAAGAAGGGTTATAAGAGAAACTAGCCATTAGAGAGGGAAAAAAACATAATAAACAGCAATAATAAAATAGTTTGGTACCAATACAGGAAAAAAACAAAACAAAACAGAAAAATAAATGAAACAGAATAGAGTTCAGAAATTAAATCAAATGCTTATAGGAATTTTGTCCTTGATACAGAGATGCGTCAAATAATTGGGGGATAATTTGCAGTCAATATATTTGGTTGAGACAAATGGGCAGCTTTGAAAAAATGATAGAATGTTAGGAAATGGGAAACTAAGGTGTTTTATTTAGGAACACCAGGGCACTGACCTTACTTTTTCCCCCCAGATAATAATATAGGCCTGCTGACATCAAGCTTATCCAGAGGAACTAGATGCTTTTATATATTTCAACAAATAGAAATACCTAATTGTGTGTGTGTGTGTGTGTACGTGTGTATTTTTCTGGAGGGATCATAAAGCAGCAAGTCATAAAGGGCTGTGGCATGGCAGTCTCTTAACATTCCAGATCCAGCAGGCCCTGCTAATAAAACACCCATATGTCCTTGGCATCATTCAAGACTCTGAAGGCCAAGTGAAATCTTGCATGCTGCACTATGCCTTCTCCTGACCTGGGCAGCCACCATTCTTCTGAAAATATTGTGTGTGCCTATTGTACTAGTTTCTTCCCATTAATGTGGGTCCACCTGACAAGCTGTAGAACCCATCTATAGAAAACTATGGTTCTCTATTTAGTTCTCTACTTTATGCCTTTGATAAGCTAATTATCCATAAAAATCAGATTTAAATATAAAGAAAAAATATGATAAAAAGTATCAGAATTTTTTCTTAATAATCTCAGAGGTGGAAATCTTTTATAAACATGTCTCAAAAGCCATTGAAGAAAACAGCAGACTAGGAGGAACCTGAGCTCATCCCCCACAGACACATCAAGGCCACAGCCGCATATGATGCAACAGACTCTGAAAACAACCTTAAGATCAGTGGAATAGATCTTCCATAGCTAAAGACATGAAGAAGCCACAATGAGAAGGACAGAAGGGGCAGAGATGTGGTTGGGAACCAAATCCTAGCACAATGACTCACAGATGGGAGAGAGATCATAAACACAGAGATCCTCCCCCTGAGGAGCAAGGGGATCAAGCCCCACATTGGCCACCCCTGCCCTGGGGACCTACATCAGGAAGATGAGCTCCCATAATGTCTAGGCTTTGAAAATCAGCAGGACTTAACTCTGGGAGAGCCAGAGGACTACAGGAAACTGAAACTCCATTCTTAAAGGACCAGCAAGTATTTCACTCAGTTTGAGACACAACAGGAAGCAGCAGTTTGAAAAGCTCCTGGCAAAATAATGGCATCCTAAAGATGTCCATATTCTATTCCTCCAAATCTGTGAATATGTTTCCTTACATGGCAAAGAGCTTTTTGTAGAGGTGATTAAGTTGAGGATCTTGACATATAACGATTATCCTGTATTATCTGTGTGGGCCTAATGTACTCACAAAGGTCCTTGTAAGTTAAAGAGGTAGGCAGGAGTTTCAGAGTCACAGAAGGAGATGTGATGACAGAGGCAGAGGTCAGAATAATGAGGCCATGAACCAGGGAATGCCTTTAAAACTGGAAAAGGCAAAGGAATACATTTCTCCTTACACTGTCCAAAAGACATGCAACCTGCCTGATTCTTTTTAGACTTCTGACCTCCAGACTATAAGAAAATAAATATGAGAGGGAGGGAGGGAGGGAAGATAGGGAGGGAGGGAGGGAGGAAGGGAAAAAGAGAAGGAGGAAGGGAGGAAGGAAGACAGGCAGGCAAGCACAGCACCTGGGCTATATGTGAATATTTATTGACTAATTTTAGGGGCAGGAATGCCTTCCATATAAGGCCACTACTTTCACAGCCAGGAGATATAGCAGACCTACATAATACATAGAAACAAACACAGAAAGTAAGGTAAAATGATGAGATAAGACAGATATGTCCCAAATGAAAGAACAAGATAAACCCTGAGAAAAAGAACTAAATGAAACAGAGATAAGTTATCTACTTGACAAAGAGTTCAAAATAATGGTCATAGAGATACTCACCAGACCTGAGGAAAAGTGGATGAACAAAGTGAAAATGTGAACAAAGAATATATGTATATTTATATATGATACGTATATATATTATATATGAAACCAATTAGAGGTGAAGAATACAATAACTGAAATGAACAATAACTGAAATGAAAAATATTCTAGAGGGAATTAACATCTGATTAGATGATACAGAAAAACAGATCAGTGATCTGCAAAACAGCATAGGAGAAAGCATTCAAGATGGACAGCAAAAAAAGAAAAGAAAATTTTAAAAATGAGGATAGGGACCTCTGAGACAGTGTCAGGCATACTATGTTTACATAATAGGGATCCCAGAAGGAGAAGAGGAAAAGGGGTAAAAACTTATCAGGAGAAATAATAGCTGAAAACTCCTATACCATGGGACGCCTACAAGAGACTCACTTTAGACCCAAAGACACATACAGATATGAACAGAATGATTACTAATAACAAATTTGAATCACTAATCAAAAAAACAACCAACACACCGAAGTTCAGGATTAGATGGATTCATGTGAGAAATCTACCAAACATAGAGTTAATACCTACTCTCCTCAAACTATTACAAAAAACAGAAGAGGAAGGAATGCTTCCAAGTTAATTATAAGAGCCAGCATTACCCTGATACCAAAATTAGACAAAGACACTACCAAAAAAAAGGAAAATTACAAACCAATATCCCTGACAAATGTAGGTGAAAAATCCTCAACAATGTATTGCAAACTAAATTCAATAATACCTGGGGCACCTTGGTGGCTCAGTCAGTTAAGCGTCTGCCTTCAGCTCAGCTCATGATCCCAGAGTGCTGGGATCAAGTCCTGCATCAGGCTCCTTGCTCAGTGAGAAGCCTGCTTCTCTCTCTCCCTCTGCCTACCATTCCCCCAGCTTGTGCTCTCTGTTAAATAAATAAATAAAATCTTTAAAAAAAATAAAATAAATAAATTCAATAATACATTAAAATGATCATTCACCACAATCAGGTGATTTATTTCATGGATGGAAGGATGGTTCAATATTTGCAAATCAATCAACATCATACACATCAACAAAATGAATTAAAATCATATAATAATCTCAATAGGTGCAGAAAAACTATTTGACAAAATTCAACATCTGTTCATGATAAAAACTCTCAACAGAGTGGGCATAGAAGGAACATACCTCAACATAACAAAGGCTATATATGACAAACTCACAGCAAACATCATACTCAAGGTGAAAAACTAAAAGTTTTTCATCTAAGATCAACAACAAAACAAGAATATTCACTTTCACCACTTTTATTCCACAAAGTACTAGAAGTCCTAGCCACAGCAATCAGACAAGAAAAAAATAATAAAAGGCTACAAAAGTGGCATGAAAGAAGTAAAATTGTCACTATTTGCAGAAACATGATACTATATATAGAAAACCCTAAAGACTCCACCAAAAAAAACTATTAGAATAAAGAAACAAATTCAGTAAAGTTGCAGGATACAATATACAGAAATCTGTTTCTATGAACTAATAAAGTAGCAGAAAGAGAAATTAAGAACATGATCCCATTCACAATTACACCAAAAAAATTAAAATCTAGGAATAAATTTAACCAAGGAAGTCAAAGATGTATACTCTGAAAACGAAGATATTGATGAACAATGAATAAATTCCTACATACATTTAATCTTCCTAGGATTAATCAGGAAGAAATAGAAAATCTGAAAAGACCAATTACTTGTGAAAAACTGAATTAGTAATCAAAACACACTCAACACAAAGTAATTCAGGATTAGATGGCTTTAGGTTAATTCGAATGAACATTTAAACAGTTAGTACATATACTTGTAAACTATTCCAAAAACTAGAAGAAGGAGGAATAATTCCAAATTTACTCAAAGAGGCCAGCATTACCCTGATGGAAAAACCAAAGACATTACAAAAAAAAAAAAAAGGAAAATTATAGACCAGTATCTCTGATGAACAGAGACTCAAAAATCAACAACACATTAAAATGGTCATTCACCATAATTGAGCATGATTTATTGCAGGGATGGAAGGATGGTTCAATATCTGCATATCAATCAACATGATACACATTAACAAAATGAAGAATGAAAATCATATAATTACCCCAATAGATGAAGAAAAAGCATTTGATAAAAATCAACATCTGTTTATGATAAAAATTCTCAACAGAGTAAACATAGAGGGAGCATACCTCAACATAATGAAGGCCATATATGACAAATCCATAGTTAACATCATACTCAAAGTGAAAAACTGAAAGCTTTTCCTCTAAGATGAGAAACAAGACAAGGATGTTCACTCTCACAATTTTCCTCAACATAGTACTGGAAGTTCTATCCAAAACAATCAGACAAAAAGAAAAAAGGAAGAAGAAATAAAAGTTATCCAAATTGGTAAGGAAGAAGTTGTCACTATTTGCAGATGACATGATATTGTATACAGAAAACACTGAAGTCTTCACCAAACAAAAACTATTTGAACTAATAAATGAATTTGGTAAAGACGCATGATAAAAAGCAATATATAAAAATCTGTTGTTTTTTATACACTAATAATAAAGCAGCAGAAAGAGAAATTAAGGAAACAATCCTACTTGCAATTGCATCAAAAAGAATAAAATACATAGCAATAAATTTCACCAAGGAGGTGGAAAAAACTGTACTCTGAAAACTAGAAGACATTGATGAAAGAAATTGAATACAAATAAATGGAAAGATATACCATACTCAAGGAATGAAAACCCTATCAAAATGCCAATAGTATTTTTTATGGAACTAGAACAAAAAATCCTAAAATTTATATGGAACAACAAAAAACCCTGAATAACCAAATCAATTTTGAGAAAGAAGAACAAACCTATAGGTATCACAACCCCAGATTTCAAACTATACCACAAAGCTATAGTAACCAAAACAATAAAGTACTGGCACAAAATAGATAAATATACAAATGGAAAAGAATGGAGAGCCCGGATATAAATCCATGCTTATATGACCAATTAATCTATGATAAAGTAGGCAAAAATATTCAATAGTGAAAGGACATTCTCTTCAATAAATGATGTGGGGAAAACTAGATAGCTACATGCAAAAGAATGAAAGTGGACCACTTTCTTACACCATACACAAAAATAAACTCAAAATGAATTAAAGACTTGAATACAACACATGAAGCCATAAAAGTCCTAAGGAAAATATAGACAGTAATCTCTTGGACATTGGCCTTAGCAACATTTTTCTGAATCTGCCTCCTCAGGCAAGGGCAACATAAGCAAATATAAACAACTGGGACTCTACCATAATAAAGATCTTTTGCACAGTGAAGGAAACCACCAACAAAATGAAAAGGCATGATCTTTTTACCACTCAACTCCAAACACATAGGAATGTGTGCATGTGTGTGTGTGTGTGTGTAAAATACATAATAATAAAATCTCTGGGTAGGCAAGAAGAGAAAACACTATATAGTGAGAAGGATCAGAAACAGGTGTACAAAGAAAGTGGGTGCAAAAGCAGGCAGTGTGTGTCAGGACTTGCAAGACCATGTGCAAATCACAGAAGTCTGGATGTCAAAGTTGTGGGCTAAGTCTTAGTGAATTTCTGTTGAAATAATTCTTACAACTGTCATGGGTAAGGCTTGCGAAAAAATAGATGCAGCACAATAAACAAACAACAAACTTCTATCTTGATCAGAAGACCCCTCCACCATTTTATCATCTTTCTGGAACCTTGGAGATATTGTGGGTTCAGTTCCAGACTACAGCAATAAAGAGAATATTGCAGGGGGGGGGTGAGCAAGATGGCAGAGGAGTAGGAGACCTGGATTTCGTCTCCTCTCAGGAATTCAGCTGGATAGGGATCAAACCATTCTGAACACCTACAAACTCAACAGGAGATCGAAGAAAAGAAGAGCAACAACTCTCTCATCAGAAAAGCGACCACTTTCTGGAAGGTAGGACTTGCGGAGAAGTGAATCCGAGACGATATTCGGGAGGATAGACGGTGGGGGAGGGGCCTCCGTCGGCCGCTTCTGGCAAGTGATAGAGCCGCGGAGCACAAAATCGGAACTTTTAAAAGTCTGCTCCGCCGAGGGACGTCACTCCAGTGGCTAAGCGGGGGGTGGAACCCTCCGGGACAGTGTGGTCTCAGGACCCTCAGGGTCACAGAAAGACCAGGGGTGCCTGAGTGTGGCAGAGCTCCCAGGTAACGGAGCAGGGAAGCCGGCTGCAGAGGCGGAGCCCAGGCGTGGGCTCTCAGCTCGGGGTTGCCATAAACCGTGATCCGCGGCACCGTCGGGCCACTGCTCCTCCAGCAGGGACCCAACAAGCGGCAGATCCGGGGAGACTCACCTTCCTCCCCTGGGAGGAGCCGCGCGGGAGTGCACTGCAGGGATCTACTGGGTTTGGAGACTACACCCGGGGTCGGGTGCCAGAGATAGAAAAGCGTGGTCACAGGCCGGGTGAGCACGGAGTGCGGCCGGAGACCAGGGAGACGAGAGTGACTGACTGCTTTTCTCTGGGGGCTCACTGAGGAGCGGGACCCCGAGTTCTCGGCTCCTCCAGGGTGGAGATTCGGAGGCCGCCATTTTCACTCTCCGCCTCCAAAGCTGTACGGAAGGCTGGCAGGGAACAAAAGCCCCGGAGAGCAAACCCGAGCAGATTACTTAGCCGGGAGGGGGCAAGGGCGGGGCAATTCCGCCTCCGGCAGAGACATTTGGAAACCACGGCAACAGGCCCCTCCCCAGAAGATCAGTGAGAACAGCCAGCCAAGACCAAGTTTACCAATCAATGAAAACAGCAGAACTCCAGCGCTAGGGGAATACTGCACATAGAATTCATGGCTTTTTTACCATGATTCTTTAGTCTTTCAAAGTTAATTTTTTTTTAACTGTCTTTTTTTTTCTTTTTGAATTTTTCTTTTTCCCTTTTTCAACCAATATCTTATCAATCCCTTTTTTTTAAAAAAAACATTTTTATTTTTCATTTTTAGAGTCATATTCTATCCCTTCATAGTAGTTCCCCATATTTTTGGCTTATATATATAAGTTGTTCTCTCTTTAAAATTTTGAGATAGTTTCTTCTAACAGATTAAAATATACCCTAAATCTGTAGTATATGGTGTTTTCTATTCCCCTGTCTGATCACATCCTCTCCCTTTTTTTTTTCCTTTTTTCTTTTTTTAAACCCTCTTCTTTCTTTTTTCAAACAACTTCTTATCAATTCCTTTTATAAAATTTTTTATAATTTCCATCTTTACAGTCATATTCCATCCCTTCATCATATCAACCCTTATTTTTGTACATATATAAGTTTTTCTTTCTTTAAAATTTTAGGAGGCACTTTCTTCTAAAAGACCAAAATACACTCCAAACCTAGTGTGTGGCACTGATCTATATACCAGCCTGATCATATTTGATCACATTCTGGGTTTTTTTTGTTGTTATTTTGTTTTGTTTGTTTTTGTTTTTAACTTTATCTTTTTTTTTCTTTTTCTTTTTTCTCTTTCCCTTTCTTTTCCCACTGCTTCAGGTCTTTTCTGATTTGTTTAGAGTATATTCTCTGGGGACGTTGTTACTCTGTTAGCATTTTGTTCTCTCATTCATCTATTCTCCTCTGCACAAAATGACAAGATGGGAAACATCACCTCAACAAAAAGAACAAGAGGTAGTACCGACTGACAGGGACCTACTCAATACGGACATTAGTACGATGTCAGATCTAGAGTTCAGAATCATCACTTTAAAGATACTAGCTGGGCTTGAAAAAAATATGGAAGTTATTAGAGAAACCCTTTCTGGAGAAGTAAATGAACTAAAATCCAACCAAGTAGAAATCAAAAAGGCTATTAATGAGGTGCAATCAAATATGGGGGCGCTAACTGCTAGAATAAATGAGGCAGAAGAGAGAATCAGTAATATAGAAGACCAAATGATGGAAAATAAAGAAGCTGAGAAAAAGAGAGATAAACAACTACTGGATCACGAGGGCAGAATTCGAGAGATAAGTGATACCATAAGACGAAACAACATTAGAATAATTGGGATCCCAGAAGAAGAAGAAAGAGAGAGAGGGGCAGAAGGTATAATGGAGCAAATTATAGCAGAGAACTTCCCTAATTTGGGGAAGGAAACAGGCATGAAAATCCAGGAAGCACAGAGAACCCCTCTCAAAATCAATCAAAATAGGTCAACACCCCAACATCTAATAGTAAAACTTACGAGTCTCATAGACAAAGAGAAAATCCTGAAAGCAGCTCGGGAGAAGAGATATGTAACCTACAAGGGTAGAAACATTAGATTGGCAACAGACCTATCCACAGAGACCTGGCAGGCCAGAAAGGACTGGCAGGATATATTCAGAGCACTAAATGAGAAAAATATGCAGCCAAGAATACTATATCCAGCTAGGCTGTCATTGAAAATTGAAGGAGAGATAAGAAGCTTCCAGGACAAACAAAAACTAAAGGAATTTGCAAACACAAAACCAGCCCTACAGGAAATCTTGAAAGGGGTCCTCTAAGCAAAGAGAGAGCCTAAAAGCAACATAGACCAGAAAGGAACACAGACAATATACGGTAACAGTCACCTTACAGGCAATACAATGGCACTAAATTCCTATCTTTCAATAGTTACCCTGAATGTAAATGGGCTCAATGCCCCAATCAAAAGACACAGGCTATCAGACTGGATTAAAAAACAAGACCCATCGATATGCTGTCTGCAAGAGACTCATTTTAGAACCAAAGACACCCCCAGATTGAAAATGAGGGGGTGGAAAACCATTTACCATGCTAATGGACACCAAAAGAAAGCTGGGGTGGCAATCCTTATATCAGACAAATTAGATTTTAAACCAAAGACTGTAATAAGAGATGAGGAAGGACATTATATCCTACTTAAAGGATCTATCCAACAAGAAGATCTAACAATTGTAAATATCTATGCCCCTAACATGGGAGCAGCCAATTATATAAGGCAATTAATAACAAAAGCAAAGAAACACATCGACAACAATACAATAATAGTAAGGGACTTTAACACCCCCCTCACTGAAATGGACAGATCGTCTAAGCAAAAGATCAACAAGGAAATAAAGACTTTAAATGACACACTGGACCAAATGGACTTCACAGACATATTCAGAACATTCCACCCCAAAGCAACGGAATACACATTCTTCTCTAGTGCCCATGGAACATTCTCCAGAATAGATCACATCCTAGGTCATAAATCAGGTCTCAACCGGTACCAAAAGACTGGGATCATTCCCTGCCTATGTTCAGACCACAGTGCTTTGAAACTAGAACTCAATCACAAGAGGAAAGTTGGAAAGAACTCAAATACATGGAGGCTAAAGAGCATCCTACTGAAGAATGAATGGGTCAACCAGGAAATTAAAGAAGAATTTAAAAAATACATGGAAACCAATGAAAATGAAAACACAACTATTCAAAATCTTTGGGATGCAGCAAAGGCAGTCCTAAGAGGAAAGTATATAGCAATACAAGCCTTTCTCAAGAAACAAGAAAGGTCTCAGGTACACAACCTAACCCTATACCTAAAGGAGCTGGAGAAAGAACAGCAAATAAAGCCTCAACCCAGCAGGAGAAGAGAAATAATAAAGATCAGAGCAGAAATCAATGAAATAGAAACTAAAAGAACAGTAGAACAGATCAATGAAACTAGGAGCTGGTTCTCTGAAAGAATGAACAAGATTGATAAACCCCTGGCCAGACTTATCAAAAAGAGAAGAGAAATGACCCACATCAACCAAATCATGAATGAAAGAGGAGAGTTCACAACCAACACCAAAGAAATACAAACAATTATAAGAACATATTATGAGCAACTCTACGCCAGCAAATTAGATAACCTGGAAGAAATGGATGCCTTCCTAGAGATGTATCAACTACCAAAACTGAACCAGGAAGAAATAGAAAACCTGAACAGACCTATAACCACTAAGGAAATTGAAGCAGTCATCAAAAATCTCCCAACAAACAAAAGCCCAGGGCCAGATGGCTTCCCAGGGGAATGCTACCAAACATTTCAAGAAGAATTAATACCTATTCTTCTGAAACTGTTCCAAAAAATAGAAATGGAAGGAAAACTTCCAAACTCATTTTATGAGGCCAGCATTACCTTGATCCCCAAACCAGACAAAGACCCCATCAAAAAGGACAATTACAGACCAATATCCCTGATGAACATGGATGCAAAAATTCTCACCAAAATACTAGCCAATAGGATCCAACAGTACATTAAAAGGATTATTCACCATGACCAAGTGGGATTTATCCCTGGGCTGCAAGGTTGGTTCAACATCCGCAAATCAATCAATGTGATACAATACATTAACAAAAGAAAGAACAAGAAACATATGATCCTCTCAATAGATGCAGAAAAAGCATTTGACAAAGTACAGCATCCTTTCTTGATCAAAACTCTTCAAAGTATAGGGATAGAGGGTAGATACCTCAATATCATAAAAGCCATCTATGAAAAACCTACAGCGAATATCATTCTCAATGGGGAAAAACTGAGAGCTTTCCCCCTAATGTCAGGAATGTGGCAAGGATGTCCACTATCACCACTGCTATTCAACATAGTATTGGAAGTCCTAGCCACAGCAATCAGACAACAAAAAGAAATCAAAGGCATCCAAATTGGCAAAGAAGTCAAACTCTCACTCTTTGCAGATGATATGATACTTTATGTGGAAAACCCCAAAGACGCCACCCCAAAACTGCTAGAACTCATACAGGAATTCAGTAAAGTGGCAGGATATAAAATCAATGCACAGAAGTCAGTGGCATTCCTATACACCAACAACAAGACAGAAGAAAGAGAAATTAAGGAGTCGATCCCATTTACAATTGCACCCAAAACCATAAGATACCTAGGAATAAATCTAACCAAAGACGCAAGGAATCTGTACTCAGAAAACTATAAAATACTCATGAAAGAAATTGAGGAAGACACAAAGAAATGGAAAAACGTTCCATGCTCATGGATTGGAAGAACAAATATTGTGAAGATGTCAATGCTACCTAGAGCAATCTACACATTCAATGCAATCCCCATCAAAATACCATCCACTTTTTTCAAAGAAATGGAACAAATCATCATAAAATTCGTATGGAACCAGAAAAGACCCCGCATAGCCAGAGGAATGTTGAAAAAGAAAAGCAAAGCTGGCGGCATCACAAATCCGGACTTCCAGCTCTATTACAAAGCTGTCATCATCAAGACAGCATGGTACTGGCACAAAAACAGACACATAGATCAATGGAACAGAATAGAGAGCCTAGAAATGGACTCTCAACTCTATGGTCAACTCATCTTCGACAAAGCAGGAAAGAATGTCCAATGGAGCAAAGACAGTCTCTTCAACAAATGGTGTTGGGAAAATTGGATAGCCACATGCAGAAGAATGAAACTGGACCATTTCCTTACACCACACACAAAAATAGACTCAAAATGGTGGAAAGACCTAAATGTGAGACAGGAGTCCATCAAAATCCTAAAGGAGAACACAGGCAGCAACCTCTTCGACCTCAGCCGAAGCAACTTCTTCCTAGAAACATCGCCAAAGGCAAGGGAAGCAAGGGCAAAAATGAACTATTGGGACTTCGTCAAGATCAAAAGCTTTTGCAAAGCAAAGGAAACAGTCAACAAAACCAAAAGACAACCAACAGAATGGGAGAAGATATTTGCAAATGACATATCAGATAAAGGGCTAGTATCCAAAATCTATAAAGAACTCATCAAACTCAACACCCAAAGAACAAAGAATCCAATCAAGAAATGGGCAGAAGACATGAACAGACATTTTTCCAAAGAAGACATCCAAATGGCCAACAGACACATGAAAAGTGCTCAACATCGCTCGGCATCAGGGAAATCCAAATCAAAACCTCAATGAGATACCACCTCACACCAGTCAGAATGGCTAAAATTAACAAGTCAGGAAACGACAGATGTTGGTGGGGATGTGGAGAAAGGGGAACCCTCCTACACTGTTGGTGGGAATGCAAGCTGGTGCGGCCACTCTGGAAAACAGTATGGAGGTTCCTCAAAAAGTTGAAAATAGAGCTACCATATGATCCAGCAATTGCACTACTGGGTATTCACCCCAAAGATACAAAAGTAGGGATCCGAAAGGGTACGTGCACCCAGATGTTTATAGCAGCAATGTCCACAATAGCCAAACTGTGGAAAGAGCCAAGATGTCCATCGACAGATGAATGGATAAAGAAGAGGTGGTATATATATACAATGGAATATTATGCAGCCATCAAAAGGAATGAGATCTTGCCATTTGCAATGACGTGGATGGAACTGGAGGGTATTATGTTGAGTGAAATAAGTCAAACAGAGAAAGAAATGTATTATATGATCTCACTGATATGAGGAATTCTTAATCTCAGGAAACAAACTGAGGGTTGCTGGAGTGGGGGGTGGGGTGGGAGGGATGGGGTGACTGGGTGATAGACACTGGGGAGGGTATGTGCTCTGGTAAGCGCGGTGAATTGTGCAAGACTGTTGAATCTCAGATCTATACCTCTGAAACAAATAATACAATATATGTTAAGAAAAAAAAAAAGAAGAAGAAGGTAGCGGGAGGGGAAGAATGAAGCGGGGGAAATCGGAGGAGTAGACGAACCATGAGAGATGATGGACTCTGAAAAACAAACGGAGGGTTCTAGAGGGGTGGGAGGATGGGTTAGCCTGGTGGTGGGTATTGAGGAGGGCACATTCTGCATGGAGCACTGGGTGTTATGCACAAACAATGAATCATGGAACACTTCATCTAAAACTAATGATGTAATGTATGGGGATTAACATAAGAATAAAAAAATTAAAAAAAAAAGAATATTGCAATAAAGTAAGTCAAATGGATTTTTTCTTTTCCTAGTGCATGTTTATACTACACTATAGTCTATTAATTGTGTGTCTAAAAATGCACATTTCTTAATTTAAAAACATGTTATTGCTAAAGAATGTTAACTCATCTGAGCTTTCAGCAAGTCAATCATTTTGCTGGCAGAGGGTCTTGCCTCCATATTGATGGCTGCTGACTGGTGGTTGCTAAAAGTTGGGGAAGGTGTGGCAATTTCTTAAAAGAAGACAATAATGAAGTTTGCCCCATTGATTGACTCTTCCATTTCCTCATCTACTGAATCTTCACAAATGATTTCTCTGTAGCATGCCATGTGGTTTGATACCATTTTACCCAGAGTAGAACTTTTTTTTTTTTTTTGACCTTTAGAGTAGAACTTTCAAAATTGGAGTCAATCCTCTCAAACGCTGCCACTGCTGTATCAACTAAGTTTATGCAATATTTTAAATCCTTTGTTGTCATTTCAATAATCTTCACAGTATCTTTATCAGGAGTAGATTTTATCTTGAGAAACCACTTGGCTCATCCATAAGAAGCAACTCCTCATCTGTCCAAGTTTTATCATGAGATGGCAGCAATATAGTCATATCTGCATGCTCCACTTCTAATTCTAGTTCTCTTGCTATTTCTACCCCATCAGCAGTTACTTCCTTCAAGACTGAAGTCTTGAATCCCTCAAAGTCATCCAGGAGGGTTAGAATTAATTTCTTCCAAACTCCTGTTAATGTTGATTTTGACCTCTTTCCACAAATGTTCTTAATGGCATCTAGAATGGTGAATCTTTCCCAGAAGGTTTTTGACTGACTTTGCCCAGATTCATCAGAGAAACCACTATTTATGGCAACAATAGCCTAACAAAAAGTATTTCTTAAATCATAAAACTTGAAAGCTGAAATTACTCCTTGATCCATGGGCCACAGAATAGATGTTATTAGCAGGCATGAAAACAAAACTAATCTCATAAATCTCCATCAGAGCTCTCAATGGTGGGCTCAACATACTCAGTAAACCGTGTTGTAAACAGATATGCTATCATCCAGGTTTTGTTCCACTTACAGAGTACAGGCATAGTAGATTTAGCATAATTCTTAAGGCCCGTGTGGTTTCTCAGAAAGCTAAATAACCATTGGCTTCAATTGAAAGTCATCATTTAGCTGTATTAGCCCCTAACAAGAGAGTCAGCCTGTCCTTTGAAGCTTTGAAGCCAAGCATTGACTTCTCCTCTCTAGTGATGAAAGTCCTAGATAACATCTTCTTCCAGTATAAGGCTGTTTCATCTGCATTGAAAATATTTTTGTTTAGGGTAGCCACCTTCACTAATCATCTTAGCTAGATTTTCTGGATAACTTGAGGCTTCACCTTGTACTTGTATATTATGGGGATGGATTCTTTCCTTAACACTCATGAACCAACCTCTCCTAGCTTCCAATTTTTCTTCTGCAGCTTTCTCACCTCTGTTAGCCTTCATAGAATTGAAGAGAGTTAGGGCCGTGCTCTGGATTAAGTTTTTGCTTAAGGGAATGTTGTATCTAGTTTGATCTTCTCTCCAGACCACTAAAATTTTCTCCAAATCAGCAATAAGGCTGTTTCTCTTTCTTATTATTTGTGTGTTCACTGGAGTTGAACTTTTAGTTTCTTTCAAGAACTTTTCTTTTGCATTCACAACTTGGGTGTTTGGTGCAGAAGGCCTAGCTTTTGGCCTATCCAGACTTTTGACATGCCTTCCTCACTAAGCTTAATTATTTCTAATTTTTGAATTAAAGTGAGGGGATGTGTGATTCTTCCTTTCACTTGAACAGTTAGCGGCTATTTATTGCAAGGTTATTAATTGGCCTAATTTCAATATTGTTGTGTCTCAGGGATTAGGGAGGCCCAAGCAGAGGGAGAAAAGTAGAAGAACAGCTGGTCAGTAGGGTAGTCAGAACATACACAACATTTGGGGAGCCTGAGTAGCTTAGTCAGTTAAGCAGCCAACTCTAGGTTTTGGCTCAGATCATGATCTCAGGGACCTGGGATCAAGTTTTGAGTCAGCTCAGTGGGAGTCTGCTTGTGGATTCTCTCTTTCCCTCTCCCTGTGCCCCTCTCCCTGCACTTGTGTTCTCCCTCTCTCTCTCTTTCTCAAATATTTTTTTAAATAAATAAATATTTTTTTAAGATGTTATTTATTTATTTGACAGAGAGAGACACAGCAAGAGAGGGAACACAAGCAGGGGGAATGGGAGAGGGAGAAGCAGGCTTCCCGCCAAGCAGGGAGCCCGATGCAGGGCTCGATCCCAGGACCCTGCGATCATGACCTGATCCGAAGGCAGATGCTTAACGACTGAGGCACCCAGGTGCCCCATTATTTTTTTAAAAGAATATACACAACACTTATCAATTAAACTTGCTATCTTATTTGGGCATAGTTTATGGCACCTGAAAACAATTACAATAATAAAATCAAAGATCACTGGTCACAGATCACCATAACAAATATAATAATAATGAAAGTTAGAAGTATTATGAGAATTACCAAAATTTGACACAGATACAAAAGGAGCAAATATTGGAAAAGTAGTGCCAATTGACTTCCTTGACACAGGGTTGCCACAAACTTTCAATTTGTAAAAAAAACATATTATCCGCAAAGTTCAATAAAGCAAAGTACAATAAAATAAGGTATGCCTGTATTTAAAATTTTTTCAAGCATATAGAAAATTTAATATGATTAATTTAAAACCTAGATAAAAATTAACATTTTACAATATTTGCTTTACCTGTGTGTGCACATTTGTGTATAGATTAAACCATTTGAAAAAAAAACTGAAGATACTATACTTCTCAAATGCTTCAGTGTGCATTTTCTAAAATTAAGAACATTTTTTTACATAATTGCAATAGCAGTATCACACTTAAAGAAAGCAACATTTCCCAGTGAGCCAATACCTTCTCCACAGTCAAATTTTCCCAGTTGTCTCCAAAATTTGATTACTTTTTTTTTAAACCAGTATACTCTTTTTTTTCCCCTTATTGAGGTAGGTCAGTTTTTTGGGTTTTTTTTTTGTTTTACACACAGTTCCTTCCAGAGTCATCTGATTGTTTCCTCATCTTATTGCCAACTTTTTATTATTTCCAAATTTCAGTTAGGTCTAAAGCATTGAATATTTTCAGATTAAACATTTTCTAAATGTTTAGAATATTTAGAAAGACAATTATCATATGGTTTCCCTCATATGTGGAATATAAAGAATACCATAGAGGACCATAGGGGAAGGGAGGGAAAACTGAATGGGGAGAAATCAGAGAGGGAGACAAACCATGAGAGACTCTGGACTCCAGGAAACAAACTGAGGGTTACAGAAGGGAGGGTGGTGGGGGGATGGGGTAACAGGGTGATGGGTATAAAGGAGGGCACGTGATGTGATGAGCAGTGGGTGTTATACACCACTAATGAATCCTTGAACACTAAAAACAAACAAAATTTTTGACATGAGAGGGGATGCTGTGAACAAAATTTTATATCATGTCAGGATGCATATATCAGATTACCAATTATTAGTGATACTAAATTTGATGATTTGGTTAAGGGAAAATCTTATCTGTCTTAAAGATATATATTTTGTTTTGTTTTGTTTTTATAACTAATAAATAATTGTTGGGGTGAAGCTTTGAGATTTTTAAAATGTCTTGTTTCCCCACAAACTTTCACCTAATTATTTTAGCATCTACTGATGATTCTTGCCTGAATCAATTATTTCTTTGGAGTTTGCTGAAAGGTGATTTTCTAGTTTTATTATTTATTCAACATTTCTTGACTTGTATCATTCTGCAAAGAAAACCTTTATCAATTGTTGTGAATGTGTACCCATTCCCCCTAATTCATATGGTAAAGTCCTAATCCTCCAATGTAATGGTATTTGGAGATGGGGTCTGTGGGAGTTACTTAGGGTTAGATATGGTTATGATGGTGGGGCCCTTATGATGGGATTAGTGTCCATCAGAAGAGACAACACTTGTGTGGAGCTCCTATAAACACACAGCAAGAGGGTAGTTGTCTGCAACCCAAGGGGAGAGCTCTCACCGAAACTAACCATGTTGGCACCCTAAAGCTGGACTTCCAGTCTCTGGGAGTGTGAGAAAATAAATTTCTTTTGTTTATGCCACCTAGTCTATGGTATTTTTTTTATAGCAGCCTGAGCTAATACATCAATTAAGGATGAATTATCATTTCTCTTAAATAGACTTGATAAATGCTTAATTCCCTTTAATTACCGTCACCTTCTTCTCTTTCTTTAGCAAAGAGTTGGTATAATAATCACTGCCAATGATAACAAAATGTGCTTTTTCCCTTTACAATCTCTCTCCCTTTCTTTCATCTCTATCTTTGACTTATCACTAAATGAAATCCATATTCAACATTGTACAGTCAATTATAGACATGCTTTTTATGCACCTCTTTATGCTCAAATTTGCCCATATTGGCCAATGGAAGCCCCTGCAAGCTGGCTCCTCATTCCTCTTGACAAGTTCTCACTAGATTCTCGGTGCACCTTTGCTTTCTGGTACAAGAAGATATTGCAAAGTCAACTTGTATTTTCCCTATTTCAGATCTTGTATCCATCTTTTCCCCCAAATCCTTGATTCCTTTTAGTGAAGAACCAAGATCTGATTGCTAGATGTATTAATTCTTTGTTGTATTATTTGTTCTGAACATCACTGACCTCTACCCACTAAATACCAGTAGCACCTTTCCAGTTATGACAACCAAAAATGTCTTTAAACATTGCCCAGTACTTCCTGGAGGGCAAAATCACTACCAGTTGAGAACCACTGGTTTACATGAATGAAAGCATTGTATGAATACTCTTCAGAGACTTGGTTTGCTCCTTTAATAGTGTATACTGAAGATCAAATCAGTACAGAGATAATGCTCATTATGTTTTAAGACCTTATGGTATTCTCTTGTGCAGCATCCAGAGCTCCTTTAAACAACCCTTATGGCACCCCCCTACTGCTGAACAGAGAATAAATTTGTGCCTATGTTCTTTTGTGCTTGTTGAGGTGTATCTTTAGGATATATTCCTAAAAATGGGATTGCTGAGTAAAAGTAAAAGTATGTGTGTAATTTTGTTGTATATCGTGAAATTCCTTATGATGATATTTGTATCATTTTCCATTCCCTCCAGCATTGTGTGAGAGTGCCTGTCTCATAAGAGCTTTGTCAAAGCACTTTATTTCCTTGTGGGAGTGGAGATGGAGAAAGCCAGATAATACCAACTTAGCTCATCTAATAGATGAGAAGTAGTATTTCCAAGAAGTCTTCTCAATCTCTTTAAGTGAAATAGAGAAAAAATGCTTTTTATGTATTTATGAATCTTTTTGTTTTGTTTTCTGTGAAAATGAACTCCATGTGTGTGTCTTTTGTCTATTTTTTTCCCCACTAGGTTTTTGGGTTTTTTCATCTCTATTTTTTTTAGGATATTTTATATTTTAGGGACAGTTTCTTTAATTTTGAGATACTTTCTAATTTGTTATTTATATTTAGACTTTGCTCATGGTGATTTTGTCGTGTAATCTCTTATTTCTTTTTTGTATCTTTTTTAATTGCATCTGGGTTTGAATCATGTAAGAAAAATCTTTTGCACTTACAGATTATTATAGAATTCACTTTTTATATTGCATTTGCTTGGTCTTATTTTTTATATTTATATTTTAGATCTATGTGGAATTTATTTAGATGTGGGTATAAGTGTGTAACAAAATTTTTATTGCTAGCCTATATTTTTAAAACCATTTATTAAAAAGCCCATTTGTTCTATAGTTACTTGAAATGTCACCTTTATCATATACTTGATTTCCGTATATACATGGTTCATTTTTCCAGTCTTCTATTCCATTTTACTAATGACAGCTAGTTTGTTGTTGCTATTGTTCTGATACAACAGTGTTTTACAGAGATTTTTTATAATATATTTTAATATACAGTAAGATTAATTCATCAGTGCACTTCTTCAAGATGTTCCTGGCTAGTCTTATTTTTCTCTATGAACTTTAGAATCAACATATCTAACATAAAAAAATTTTATCCAACATGGCACTTTTTACTTGTGTCTCTTTCGGAAATCTTTAAATATTCCCTCATACAGGTATTATACATTTCTTATTAAATATATACCTGGGTATTTTATCTTTTCAGTTCTATTTTAAATGTAGTCTTAAAATAATAGCTTAATAAAGTAGACTTTATCAAAATTATTAACTGGATTGTCAAAAGATACTATTTAGAAACTAAAAAGACAAACCATACATTAGGAGACAATATTTGTAAAGCCCATCTGATAAAGGACTAGTATCCAGACTAAAGAATTTTCACAACTCAATAATAAGAAATCAAACAACCCAATTAAAGGAAAAAAAAACAGGTAAAATATTTGAACAGACACTTCACCAATGAAAATGTAAGATGATGAAAAATAAGAAAATGAAAATGTTCAATATCATTACTTATTAGTGAAACACAAATTAAAACCATAGCATCTTACCACTACACATCTGTTAGAAGGTCTAAAGTCAAAAGAAGTCAAAGGGCCTCACCTAACCCCAAATGCACCACTCCATGTACCATCTCACCATGTTCCCAGAAGGAATACCGGAAATATTTGGTGAACACTGACTACCACAGACAGCCTTCAAGGTCTACACGGACACTTCTCTTAACTACCACTCAAACCCAATTCTAAAACATCTCCCTCTTGCTTTCTGGTCCTCATACTTTCTTTGACCCTCATTCTTTTCATATTACTTCCAACTACTGGACTTTTATACATGCAGTTTCCACTTCCTTAACTTTTCTTCTCTAGCTTTGCCTAGTTCCATTCTACTTGTCTGAGGACACACTGACTCTTAGTTCTTGGCCTAAATTTTGCTTTTCTTTCAACATGCCCATCACAAATGGAATTTAATATTGATTGTAAAATCATATAATGAATGTCTCTTCATCCACTAGCCCATAAAGCTCTGAGTGAGTGGAGACCACACTTGATTTTACTCCCTGTTATATCCTTAGCACCCAGCACAGTTCTGGCACATTTTTGGTACCCATTCAACATTGTCCAATCACCACATGAATAAATGAATAAACAAATTAAAATACGTGGTTCACTGTATTTATTATGACCTAGCAGTAAATAACACACATGTGAATAAACTGTGGAAAAAGCATGATAGTCCAGAAAACTGAGGGCAGAATCTTTAAAAATCTTTTAACTAAAAAAACAAAAACAAAAAAAAATTAGCTTCTCCAGTGGGCTTTTAGTTCAAAGCTTGATAGAATGTAAAGATATGCCACCCTTTATAACTGAAACAAAGTGATTTTAATTACTGATAAATGCTAAGACAATTAAAGATACTTCAAGTATACTAGCATTTCAAATTATTATTTTATCTTGTGCTATCTCTAAATCCAATAGTCTCTAGAATCATGGAATTATGGGATGTTAGAATTTGAAGAGACAGACTTTTAAAAAAATCCAGCTGACTTATTTTATGGGAAAGGAAGTAGAGCTAGTTTCCAGTTTAAAGATGACACTGAGCATATTTCTTCTGATTTCTAGTCTAGTGGTGCTGTTATTCCCTCTTCATTTTAACTTACATGTCCCATTTTTATCCTCCTGTAATCGATTTCTAATAGTCTTTTTTCAAAGAATATTACTTGTTAGCCCAAACTGGTCTCAAGATAGTTTACACCTTACCATCAGGCAAATAATACACAAAATAATTATTCTTTTGTGTGCTCATTTTTTTCCTTAAGTAAAGCGGTAATTATTTAATATATAACTTTTGCCTTTTAAACTATTGGAAAATGATTAACTAACAAGATCAATTTCCTTACCATTGTTTCAGAATTATGATTCCCAAATGTGGCAAATCTTTTAGGTCACAGATTCCCAGATATATCACCTCCAATATTCTGAATTCTGAATGCAGATTTTGGATAGCCTCTGGGAAGTCACAATAAAAAATAATAAAATTTTTTAAAAAAGTTCTAAGTAATCTAAAAGCACAGCTAGGCTAAGAAACCACTGTCTTAGAGGATTATCAAATTTTGATAAACTCTAAAGCTAATCTTACGAAACATACCTAGCCCAATCTAAAAGGAAAAAAAAAAAAAAAACTTCATGATGGATATAGAGTAATAGAATAAATGGATTACCTAAGGCTTCAAGGCCTTTCTATTGAAGCACCCAATTATTTGCACATGCAAAATTTAGTACAAGGTGGATTGGTTGAACCAATAATCTA
Organism: Neomonachus schauinslandi; assembly: GCF_002201575.2. Taxonomy (NCBI): domain Eukaryota; kingdom Metazoa; phylum Chordata; class Mammalia; order Carnivora; family Phocidae; genus Neomonachus; species Neomonachus schauinslandi. The sequence continues at coordinate 28,905,560 of NC_058416.1, read as the reverse complement.
GAATGTGAAATGTCTAAGTCCTATATTATTCAGATTTAGAAAACACCCCTTCTGACATTTCTTTCCGCTGCTTCACAAATGCCATCATCTTTACGACTGTAGCCTTTTTACTTTTCCTTACTGCTATTGCCTTCCTGCAGACTTTACAGCAGCTTTGACAGTCCCCCTCTTGATTCATTTAATCCCCCCTCCTCCTCTCTGCTTTTTCCTCCATCTATTTTAAGATACAGGGGAGAGACAAGAAAATCATAGCCTAAAGGCTTTCAGAATTTAACGTTTTCATTCTATGGAATATATGAATCACCCACTTGCACATTCTGAGGTTTAGTTATTTGTTTCTTTTTCCAAAAGAAATTGTTTTTACAATTTGCAAAAACATTAATTTAGATATTGACTCTTTTTTGTGACACACTCCTCATCTGAAATTTCCCTTGCTCTCTGGTCAAACTCAAATATATTCACAATATATGGCCAGCAAAATAAAGTGGAACAAGACTGATATGATACAGTCTTCAGCAGATAGCATCTTTAAAATACCACAATTAAATGAATCTGGTTTTAGTGAATGGCATCAGTACAATCCACTCACTAGCAGGAGTTCAAGACCCCATTCTAGGCTCAGCTCCAGAAAGGAGAAATGCCAGTATAGTTGAAGGCCAAGGATATTTTTCCACCTAGGTGCCAGCCAGGCCCTGAAGCTTATGACATCATGAAGGGTATAAACCCTTACATTATTAGGTGCTGTGCCCTCTTTGGAATCTGCCATTTGGTCATTTTTTGGAAATCCGTTTCTCAGAAATATATTGGAGGTTGACCTAAAACTGGCCTGAGATACCTCTCAGTAGTGAGGGCTCCTGGCACTTGCAATATCTAACCAGACCAGGAAGAGGACCAAGGTAGAAAGGGCAGGCAGTGGATGGCTAAACCAGCTGCTGACATTCTGGGAAGAAACACTTACATGCCTTGCTGAGCTTTCCACTGGAGTTTGTTTGCTGCTTTTTTTTTTTCTTTATTGGAGCATTAAATCATGAAGTTTTATAAAAGAAAACCAGGATGGTTGCACTTAGTCCTTGCTATTGAGTCCCCAGACACAGTGCAACCCAGCTCATGTAGTCTAGGAGAATTACCACATAGTAATAAGTTATGAATTTGTTCCATTTTCCTTCAATATTATCTCTCTTAAACCTGCCTGTGATCATACCAGGTGACTAGACAAGGTTGAATGCTTGGATTTGGGTCCCTTAGTTCATGACTTTCTTACTGTCTCTTCCCTCTTTGCAAATACAACCAAGAGTAATCTGTACCAAGGAGAGAACAGTGGGCACCAACTGACAATTTGTATCATAAATCTTTTAAGAAAGACCAAAATTCAGAGTTTGGAGATGAGCAGAACCAACAATTGAAACAAAAAAAATAAAATAGAAAAAAACAATTAATAGTTTTGAAATAGCAGTAAATCCAAATATACAGAGAGCATCAAAAAGGAATCCAAGAATTAGGATATTCATAACACACACACACACACACACACACACACACACACACACACACTCAGAGTCATGTCAGAGCCAAGAGGAATTTCTAATCACTTCCATGAAGTCTGCCAATTTTAGAGTTCCTACCTTCAGAACTCTCCAGGTGGTTCTAAACTCTAGATCAGAGTAGTCTAGTTTTAAAAGAACCATGATCAGCCTATTTCAATTTGTCTATGCCCTACATAGACATTATAAGACCTAGACAAAGTAAAACATAGATAAATGATTAATATTTTGAGAAAGGAAAGAATCTAGCAGTCTGGAAAACATTTCAGATATATATCTATAGGAAGGGTCACATAACTCAGTGGAATTTAAAGCTCAAAAAGTCCATCCTTCAATAATTAAGCTAGATTTAAAACAGATGCAGAACTACAGTATAGGCTCTAAATCTGAGGTCATTGGCTTCTTTTCATTGGTTTGTCCTATTATTACTATTACTGCTGCTACTACTACTTTGAATTTCACTGAAATAGCTTAGATGCCATCAGTGGGGAGACATGGTCTTGACTAAGCTTCACTGCTGCTTCAGATAGAGGCTTCTAGGATGCACCCAAGCTCCACTTTATGTACACTGACATGGTGCATCTCCACATTTGTCATCCCCCCGCCTTTCAAGAAAACTATTTGATTCTTCACTCCTACAAAGTGGTCTTCTCCAAGGACCAGAGTGTTGATTTACCATGAGTTTAAATCAGTCTGATTGCAAGCTTCTCAATAAAGCGTTCTACATAGACAGCTATCATAACTGCAAATAAGAGTAGCATTCAAAAACTGCTGAAACCTAATAGGGAGTCGGGATGGGGGAGGGCAGGTGGGGTGGGGCCATCCTTTAGAATCATTCCAGTCAGACACCAGACACTGATTCTCCTTCTTAAACATTGGCTCCCCATCCCCCAAAATTCTCTTTCATATAAGTCATTTAAATAATTGAGGATAGTCTTCTTAGTCAGAATCATTACATTACCTACCATTCTGGTTGCTAGGAGTAGCAACGCACTTTAAAATGACACTCTAGGTGCCTGGGTGGCTCAGTTGGTTAAGTGTCTGACTCTTGATTTCAGCTCAGGTCACGATCTCAGGGTCATGGGACTGAGCCTCGCTTAGGGCTCTGCACTGGGCATGGAGCCTACTAAAGATTCTCTCTCCCTATGCTTCTCCCCCGTGTGCGGGTGCACTATCTCTCTCTCTAAAATAATAAAATAAAATAAAATGACACTCTAGGAACCTGAGTCAAGGTTTCAGATATGGTTTTGACCAGCACAAAACTGAGAAAAATCATAACTCCTTTGTTTTGAATTACAGTTCTAAGTCTACAATTAAATAATTGGATGTGAGAGAAAGAGTGGAATAAGAACAGGAAAGTGAAATGACAAGGAGAATTTAGATAGTCCAAGTTTAGCCTTAAGCCTTACATCTATACAGTAGAGATTCCAAGGTGGGTACATATGCTGTATGATTTGATTCTTATACCAAGCCATTGTGGTAGACAAGACAGTGTAGACAAAACATAATACACATTTGACTTTCTTGTAAAACCAAGTATTTACATGAAACAGTTGCTGAAAGCCGAGGCTACCCATATTGAAATGCTCTCTTGCTGGGGCCTACATCATTGGCATAAGTGTATTTCCCTCAAAGAAGTAATTGTCATACATCTGACCCTTCATCCCAGTGTTAACCAACAAGCTTTAGATTTTGGTATCAACAACACAGGATATGTTTTTCTACTTTGACTTCTTAAAAAACAAAATTTATAATGCATTTGTGCTACATAACTGTCATTCTTCTTTTCCCTCTCAAAATCCCACTATTCACTTTAATTTGGAACATAATTCATTCAACTATAAGGTCTTTCGTGTTTTTAGCATAATAGGATCAGCTTATAGTCTTTTTATTTTTTCTCTTTCCCTTGAATTTTTGGCCAGTGTGCATAGATATGTGTGCTTGTGCATACACGCACACGTGTGTGCATGTGTGTGAAGAAGGGAGGATACACTTTACTTTCATATTCAGAAGTCTGGCTTTGAGATTAAGAGCCCTTGAGCATGTGTTGAGATTAAGGGACTTGGAGGCTGTGTTTATTTGGACACATGCATCATGACCTAATTACTGTGGGCCCCACCAGGTGTGTTCCCAGGTTCACTTCTCTGGTGTTCTGGTTCCCTTCTAGCTCCCCAATGTGCCAGATGTTCCTTAAATTGCGCTCTCATTCAGCAGATTTGAAATCAGTAGGGCTTGGTAGTAAAGGGAGGGGGTTGTTGTTTCTTAATTTTCTTTGCTTTGAAGCCTCCTGCCACAGCTGTGCTCTAACAAAACTATCTTAGCCCCTCCCCCAGTGGCAAATTTGTTTTGGGTTCTAAAGTTTCATTAGCCCAAGCAGTCTCTCCTGGAAGCTATTTCATTCCTCATAACCCTGGGCAGAAACTAACATTCCCCAAAAAAAACAAAAAACAAAAAACAAAAAAAAAAGGGAAAAAAGAGAGTCTTATCAGGGCTTTATAAGTGTCTCTTTGATGCCCCATTGCAGGTGCATATACGAAGCTGCCGAGCCTCAAGATAAGCTCCATGGCTCAAATCCTGTCTGTGGTTTTGTGTAAGCTGTCCCTTCCTCTTCTAGAAAATTTGTGAACTTTAAAGGTTATTACTGGGAAAACTCACTCGTCCAAAGAAACCTTCAGAATGAGAAAAATCTCACCGATTATCTTGTTGAAATATTCTTTGTTGTCCAGTTCAGTGGAGGAAGTGTGTAATATAGTGGGAACTGCTTTTCAAGAAAACTGGATTTGATTCTAAGCTCTTCCACTAACCAGCTGGATGACATTAGGCAAATTATTTAACATCTCTGTACTACTGAGTTTCTTAATCTTTTTTTTTTTTTTTTTTTAAGAAGAAGTGGTTGAATTGACTGCCAATCTCTATGCTTTGGTCCAAGTCTACCACCCTATGTTTATAAATCATCTACTAAACTAACTAAGTATCTGTTGCCTGCTCCTTTGCACCAGACTTTATGCTGGACTCTAGACTTATAAAGATATATAAATACAATGTCCACCCTCAAAGCATTATAGTATAATTGGAAGCCTATACAAGCCAATAAATAGGTACAATACATGATGATGAATGTTATAATCAAAATTCCTGGTGAGGTGTGGTGGCAAAGGAAGAATTCCTAATTCAGACTGTGAGGAGAAAGTGAATAGTGAGCACTGGATTTTATTTACTTTTCCATGTCTCATTTGTCTAAGAAAGGATAACTAATAGTAATGTCATATACATAATATATAATTTATTATAATATATAATTATAATTGTTAATTGTTATACAGTTATTGAGAACTTACTCTGTGCTAGTGCTAGGCAATGTACTAGCATTTATCATGTGTTACTTCGAAACTTAAAATAAGTTTATGGGGCGCCTGGGTGGCTCAGTTGGTTAAGCGACTGCCTTCGGCTCAGGTCATGTTCCTGGAGTCCCGGGATCGAGTCCCGCATCGGGCTCCCTGCTCGCCGGGGAGCCTGCTTCTCTCTCTGACCCTAACCCCTCTCATGTGCTCTCTCTCATTCTCTCTCTAATAAATAAATAAAAATCTTTAAAATAAAAAAAAAGAATTAAAAAAAATAAGTTTATGAGGTGAGTACTTATGTTTGGTATTTAAGTCAAGCTGTTGAAACACACCAACCCCAAATTTTCATAGTGTAACATAATAAATGGTTATACCTCAGTTAAGGTGAAAGGCTCTTCATTATAGTTTTCTGCCAACTAATGACTCAAGATTCAGGCTCCTTCCATCTTGTTGTGCTGCCATCTTAAGCATATGACCTCCAAGTTCTTACAGAGAAGACAGAGAAAACCACATTCCATCTCTCAAAATTTTCTTAAGTCCCACTTTTCATTTCACAAATCCTGAATTGCTTGTAGCTTTTTGAATAGGCATACTACTCCATTCATCTTTTTCTTTGCACATGTTCTACCTTTAATCTAAATATGATTTTCCCTTAATTCCTCTTAGAAAATTTCTAATTCTACTTCTATGGGTAATATTTTTGCAAAGACTTTTTAAAAGATTGTATAAATTTGCAAGGACTATAGGGAAATTGTTCTTCCTTGTGTGATGCTAAATGCTAAAGCCAAGCTTATAGTCAGGCAAAAACATACCATTTTCTACTCAAAGGTGCATTGTTCTGAGTCCATTGAATACATCAAAAATAGAACTCATTTTTTCTCTATACCCTTCTTTTATGACTCATTATCTATGGATGGCATGATTTTCTTTTCCATAACATATAGGCCTGATTCCCTCTGCCTTGAAATTGACTTCTAATGGTCCTGACAGTGCTCTTTCTGTAGCACAGCTCATGCAGATTACCTCCCCCTTTTCCCATTGGTGTGGCCACCGGTGTGGTTCTGGTCTCATCACCTCCCTATGCTGACCACTGCAGTGGCTTCACAATCTCTAGCCACTTCCTTCTTCAATATATTCCACCTCTGCTTCCAAACAGGGTATTTCTTCCTTTTTATCTCCATGACATCCTACATAGTGACTTATAGGGAAATGATACTTAATACTTTGTTACTGACAATTATAATGACAAAGATCTGTTAATGAATGCAAATGACTATCCACATAAACTTATAAAGCCTCCATATTATAGGGAAATCCATGAAGATGATCACCAGAGATGAACTAGCAATGTTTTTAGAAATCCAAAGATCTTGGAGGTAACAATGAGAAAATAATTATATATAAGTTGTGTGTATTGTGTGCATGTACTTATATAGGTATGCATGTGCATGCACATTCACACACACACATGGAGATTAACTAAATCCATCCTATAATAATAAAACTACTCTGTACCAGAGCATTTCTCCCAACAATGCAAATTTCTTAGGGATATTTACTTCAAAGCCTACCTAAAGCCTTATCTTACAAGGTAAATATAAAGGAACTATATATAATAAAAAGGGCTCTTATCAGAGCAAAAGAAAGGGGTCTGTTTGTCTATTTAAACTATATATGTATTTTACCAGTGACTCTTCAATCAATATAAGTCTAGAAGTACATGGGTTATTTTAGGGCATATAAAGAAGTATATTATACCAATTAAATTATACAGATCCTGCTTTTAAAAGTTGATATTCACACTTGAGGTGAAAAAACTTCCCAATCGTGGTGTAAAAATGAGAAATTATAAAAGAATATACTGAGAAATTAAGCCAAATAAAAATGTAAAACTTCTCAAAAAAAGAGACAAACTAAGAAACAGACTCTTAACTATAGAGAACAAATTGATGGTTACCAGAGGGGAGGTCTGTGGGGAGGGTGGGTGAAATAAGTGATGGGGATTAATATACACTTATCATGATGAGCACTGACTAATGTATAGAATTGCTGAATCACTATATTTTACACCTGATACTAACATAACACTGTACTGTTAACTATACTAGAATTACAATTTTTTTAAATGTAACACTTCTGTAGGTAAAAAAGGCAATATATAAGTGAAAGACAAATATCAAAATGGAAAATAATACTAGCAACATAAATAAAAATGGCTAATATCATTAATATACAAATAGTTGCCATAAATCAATAAGAATTCTCCAGGAGAAAAATGAACAAAGGATATAAATAGGCAATTCAGAGAAGAGTAATTATAAATGACTTGTAAATGCATGAAAAAATGCTTAATTTCACTAGTAATAAAAAAATTAAACAAGATATAATTTTTCACCTGTCAAATCGGTAAGGATCAAAGAAGATAGTATTCAGCTTTGGCAAGGGTTTGGGTAAACAGGCTTTCTCATACACCGCTACTGAGAGTTGGAATTAGTCCACTTTTCTAGAGGGTAGTATTGCCTTAAAAATATAAAGAATGTACATAAAGTTGGTCTCTTAGCTTTACTTATAAAAATATATTCTAAAGAAATAGACAAATTTAAGAAGATATATATATAGGGATTTTCATTGTACCATTATTAATAGTGAAAAAATTGAGGATAGCCTTAATGTGTAACAATAAGAATTAGTATATGACACAACTATTAAAATGACTTAGATCTATAGCTTTTAAAATAGGAAGATGCTCAAGATGTACTGATGAGGTGGAATTGCAGACTGGAAAATAATACATAGAATATGAATTCTTGAAGAGATTTATGTGTAAATAAAATTACTGAAAGATTAATGTAAAATACAAGTGAATCTAAGTGATTCATAGAAGTAATTATTTTCTTTTTTCTTATCAGTATTTTAATTTTTAGCGTAAATGTGGATTACTTTTGTAAAATATACATAATTTATGCTTTAGGTTTAGCACAATATAGTCTTAAATTTAGAAGGAATCATTAAAATAATCTAATCTAGTTCATCCTGGAGACCTGTGCTAGGATCCCCTGTAAAAAGCATCCCTGATGGATGATAACTGTGCTTCTCTTGAGCATTGCAGATTAAGAGGAAGCCGCTATTCTATGTTCTATTTTGGGATCTTCAACTATTAATTTTATTTTTTTTCTTCTGTCAAACGGAAATCTTTTCCCAATACTATCTACTTATTAGCCTAGTTCCTAGTGCTCTGGGAAAGTAGAGAAGAAACCTACTTCTTTTTCTACATGTCAACTCACCAACTCTTTGAAAGAAATGATTATGTTCCCTCCTGGCTGTGTCTTCACAAAGATATCAAACCCCATGGCTTCACTGATGGTTCCTAAGTCTTTCAGCCCTTCTCTTGCCTGAGACACACCTCCACAATCCTCCACTCTGAGGCTGAATACACACCACTGGGAACGGGGGATCAGAACAGGGAAAATGGTAAATGATAAAGGACTTCAGAAAAGGAGACTATCTCTGTGGTTGGAACGATAAGCTTAGATTTCATGGGAAAGACAGGACTTGCTGGAGATCGTGTAGAATCTTTGAGTCTTTGACGACCATAGAAGGGAAGAAAGGGCACTCTGGGACCCATGATATTAGAGAATGTTTCCTTTTAATGGTCCACATTTCAATTCTAGACAGGAATTAAAATTTGCCTTTCATCTATTCGTCTTATATTCTTTTTAACTCCTTTCCTACTTCCTGTTTCTTTGTTATTTTGGGTAATGCCTAAATAAATAGATAACCAAAGCGATGTTTGCCTTCTCACACTCCTTTGTTGCTGTTATTTGAAGTGTTAATCATCTTACTTTTTAATACTTTGCTTGTTACTATTACACAAGCTACTCCTTATATATAGGTTTCAAATCCCCAGTTAGGCTGTAAGTCAGGGAGGTGTCTTTAATTTCTTCATCAGCTCTCCCCATGCCCAGTCCCACATGAGGACGCATACTATGCCTAAAAGATTGTTTGGGTTGTTAAATAAATGTTGTTTATAATGTTGTTTAGTCCCTCTGTGGTATCATCCCATTTCTACCCCATCCCATATGTGAAGGCCTACATCCTGTACTGTTGTCCCATTAGGAGGAAGAATAAAGTCACAGTAAGTATCGTCTTTGCTGAAGTTCACATCCCTTCCAGTTGTAGATAAACTCTTATGTAGCTTCTTCTTACCACCTACTGTGGCTTTTGTGAAATTCCCAGTGGGAGATAGTGTTCTCCCCAATGCACAGTTTGGGCTCTTATAGCAGAAAGTGAGAAAATTCTGGAAGCTATTGAACATTTAATCTAAGAGCTGCTACCAGGCTGACCCAGGTTACCTTTACCTCTTACTCTCTTTCCTGTAGAACTTTTCCTTTCTCCTGACACTATCTGAGGCTCTACAAAGTGACTCCTTTTCAGAATTGTGGACTTCTGGTCAAAGCCTAGAATCTGCTCTGACTGATCCAAGGGCCCCAAATATCTTCTTCCCAGCCAAAGAGACTATTAGGGAAACAAGAGGAGATGATCCTACTTGGTTAATGTGGCTACTCTGTACAAGAAGTGGTAGAAGGAGAAGCAGTTGGTGGCTCTGAAGGGGTTTGGAGGTTAGTTTTCACTGTTCACTGCAGTCAAGAACTGACTTAATGAGGTAGACAGTCAGTAGCTGACTCATGATCTTCCAACTGGGGCCTCAGACAGCCAGGCCTGATTTGACTACCCTTGCTAAGATATGTCAATGGGACAGACCCTTGGAAGTATATGTAGTAAGCAAAGTCTATATACCCCAAACACAACTCCATGTTTACAGTCACTACCTTTCTCCTAGTTACTACCCAATATGTATCAAGCTTTATTCCCACCTGTGTCTTAAAATAGATGCTAATTTTAATAAAATATTTACATATTCAGCAGGAAATGTTTTATTATAAATAAAAAAAAGGGGTTTCAGAATAAATTAAGTAAAAGCTATGAGGGCAAACTAGGTAGGCTTTTGTTTGACATATTGAGTTAAGGGACCTTCTAAGCTCCCACCATATAAACAAAGTTTTCTTTCTCATGGTGGCTCTGAATGACATCATATATCACATAACAGAAATACCCATGGCCTGAATTCATTACCTGTACATACCTTATTCCTAGTTCACTTGGGATTAATAAATTAAAGCTAAATAGAAATCTTCTTTGATAAAATTTTTAAGAGGAAAATTGTCATTATGAATACAGCACTGAAGAAAAAATCATGTCTGCGGTTGTTACTCAAACAACTATTTCCACTCAATGCCACTGGCCATGGGACAGATGGCCAACATCAATCTCCTCCCCTGCAAGACCAGATAATAGCAGATCTCTAGAGGCAGAAAGGGAGTCCAGATTTGCTGGTAGAGGGATAAAGCTAATCTGAGATAGGAAGCTGACTGGATGCTGAGCCTTCAACAAAGACTATGGGAGCAATGATATAAAGAGAGCTTTCTGGTGTAGGATGTGGGATCAGGAGTGATGAAAGGTCAAAGATTATTTGTCTAAAACAGCCTAGATCCTAAACACACCATTTTCTCTATTTTCTCCCAAGTCACCAACCAAATCGCATCACAATTCATCAGTGAATTACTACAGAGATGTATGATAGGATATCTCATGAAGTTGTGATATAATACTGGATTTCTATTATCCTCCCCTTATTATTGTCTGGCTTACCAATGCATAACCTAGATATATAGCATCATGGGTATCATTAACTGCCACTGGCACCTGATTCCAGTACAGAACTAGAATGTGTGCTGAGAAGGATAACACACACACATTCTCTTCAACTTTCTCATGAATGCCACATCCTCCTCAGAACCAAGCCCATGACTGACTGACAAGCCCAATGGAGAAGGAGCAGAAAACAGGAAAACGTATATTACACATTGCCCTGCATTCATCAGACCGCCCTTCAGAAAGGGGAAATAACAAAGAGTGAATGGTGGGAAGTCATTTTATCTGCTAGAAAAATATGCCCTGTTCCCTACTCAAAAAACAAGTGGTCGTGAAGCAACCACATTATTTAAAGCTACAAGGCAAACAGGAAGAGGCAAACCAAACACCCAGGCCCTGAGAACTTCCCGCAAGTGCACCCCTCAGCTGGGCTGGTTTGCAGTCATGATGGGCATGCTGACAGGCTCCAGTGGTTGCTGTAAACCCAGAGCATTCTTGATGAGAAAGGAAAGAGAAAAGGAAAGTGCTAGTTCCTCTTTAGCAAGCTATTTGGGAGGCAGTTGCTCATTCAAAGGAATAAATGATTTCTCGAACCAACCACCATCAGTTTAAGCACTGCCATCTGCTAAACAAGCCCAATACTAAAATACAAGCTTGGGCGATGTAGGAATTGCCTAAGAATAAAAGACAAAAGAAGATGCCTATAAAACCCAGGGAATGGTATAGTACCTTAAAATCAATCGGCAGCACACGTGGCTGTGTTGGAAGAATTATCATCATTGGAACTTGCAAGGTTTACAAGTTGGGTTGAAAGAGTCTGCAGTTTTGAAATATCTGATATGAGCAAACAGACATTTTGGGAGTTAACCTGGGATGACACTCCCAGCCTCAGGTCCGATCTTAACCACCTAGAACTGCATTTCAGGACCACCTCTGAGCTACATTGTTACTTTGTTGCACAAACCAGCTGCCGGTCTCAGTAGAACAGAGGAGGAGCATGGTGACTCCACTGAATTAAGAATCAATGCTATTTTTCAAGTAAGGGTCCTGAGTTTGGAGTGAGTGTTCCACTGTTACAGAGCTGGTCAGTGTCAGGTCTATCTGATGAGAAACCTTCTCCTCTTCCCTCTGTGTTATGGATAATACAGATTTAGGGGCAGTGGCGAGATGATGCTCCATGGCAGACTGATATCTCACTGCAGAGAAACAATTTATTTTGGGCCAGAGTGAGCAGTCATGTGGGAAAAGTTCTACCCTTGGAAGATGGAAGATGGAAAATGTGAGTCCACAACTTTCTCAGAACCCAGAAACCCTCCAAGAGGTGGAGAGGCAAAGACCCTCACTTTCCAGATATGGATTACACAGAAAAATGTACCATTTGGCTGACAGTGATATTAATGTATGTTTTCCCATTTCTCTCACTCCTCTGACAAGACGTAGTGTCACAGAGAACCAAATTAACACACCGGGAGGTTTTGTCATTAAAGAAATACAAGCTCACTTTGATTATTGCTGGCAAGAGAGCAGAGTGTGAGGTGCAAACAGCAATCCTATTCTCAGAACTAATATTCTTGCAGACAGCATGGCTCTGTCTCAAAGTATCTTGAATTGGGAGACGGGGGTGTAATTTTTCAAAGCTAAAGGGCCAAATGATTTCCAAGCTAGGTACTTAAAGGTATAGCCAGCCATAGATCGCAATGAACATAGCTGTCAATGTTGCCATAATCATAAAAAAAAAAGAAAAGAAAACATGAGAAAGGAGGGAGAAAATCACAAGAAGTGTTTTTAGCTATATTTGTATGAACAGAATATGTTGTTTGTGAGACTAAGTGAGAAAGGCACTTAAGTAGAAGGGTAAAACTAAGATTTATTTATCTGAGAGAAGTTATCAAATATAATCAGGCAATTTACTGAAAGAGCTTTAAGAGTCTTAACTTTAGGGGTGCCTGGGTGACTCAGTCGTTAAGCATCTGCCTTCGGCTCAGGTCATGATCCCAGGATCCTGGGATCGAGCCCCGCATCGGGCTCCCTGCTCTGCGGGAAGCCTGCTTCTCCCTCTCCCACTCCCCCTGCTTGTGTTCTCTCTCTTGCTGTCTCTCTCTGTCAAATAAATAAATAAAATCTTCTAAAAAAGAGTCTTAACTTTATTGTTGTAATTGTTGTTGTTTGTCTTTGCATTTAAATTAAGGTGTTACTGTTTTAGGTATCTTCTTAAAATTTACTTATATTTGTTATTTTGCCATTTGATTGAATCTGTTGATTATGGAAAAACAAGTTCCAGACCAGGCATCAAAGATACAAAGATACTAGTGCCTATATCTTCCTCACTTATTTGTTACCATTGATAAATTATCTCATTTTTGAAGTCTTGGTTTCCTCATCTGAAAATTGGAAGAATAACACTATCTATAGTGACAATCCATAAAAGGTTGTGAATATCAAATAGGAGAATTAATGAGAAATCGCACTGCAAATCTAAGTTCTGGCTTTACCTAGGCTACCATTGTCTCAGTAAACACCAGGTTATTGAAATCACATTGATGTGTGGAAGGGAGAAGGAGATACAGGGTACAGCGGATATAAAGAAGCCATACATTCTCTCAGAAATGGAACACAGATTTTGTTTTGCCACTGGAAATAGCAAAATCATTAAACTCATCTGAAACCTGATTCACTGCTTGCTTACACATTCCAAGACTTGAGGAGACATGAGCTGCACCTATATCACGTAACATGTAAAATAAACATAAACAATTCACATAATTGGCTCAATTAATTGTCCTACAACCAGTGTGTACTTATCTCTTAAGGGCATAATTACATCCATACAAAACAATTTGGATCTGAAAAATAAACCCAAAAGAGAATAACCAAAAGGAGAGATTCAGAGGAAGCTTTATACCAAAATATAATTCCTAAGAGGGGAAAAAAATAGAATTCTCATGAAAATGATGAAACCATGAAGAACAATGACTATGAGACAAGTACTATCCAATTCTGGACAGAATAATGGTAAAAGAAGTTAAGAATTAGTCAATCCTTATCATCTAGCAGAAGGAGATATGAACTCAAATCTAAAGAATCAGGTCCCAGAACTAGAGTCAGGCAGAAGGGATGGGAGAACATCAACCCTGTGAATTTGTCAGCTCAGGGAATAACAACACTGTTTTAAGAATGAGTAAAGAACAGTTTTAAAAGTTTAAGTTGTCTAAGGTCATAAGAACGTTACAAAGAGAAAATTTTAAAAATAACTCTTAAACCATAGTCTTCAGTTGAGCTCCATAGAAAAGGCTTAAATTTAGATTATTACACTGCTGCAAAAACATGAATACTTAAAAAAAAAAAAAAGAACTTACGAAAATTATGCTAAAGGAACTGATTGGCTATGTTCTGTCAGATACCTAAGGCTTTTCACATAGAAACGTTATCCATCAAAATGGGCTTCCAGAGCCATTTTAACATATATCCATTGCCAGATAAAAAGTAGAACTGGGACTCATATATATATATATATATATATATATATATATATATAGTCAGAGTACCTAAATCCTTGCTCCTTTCTTAATATATATATATTATATATATATATTACACACACACACATATATATACACATACATACACACTGGGCAATATGGGGATAGGTTTTTTTCCTAAAATGGAATATACGTTATGAGCCTCAAAGCAGTATCCCTTGGATAATATTTCCTTCAATATGTATATTTCTCAGATTCTGCAAGCTCACATAATGTGTTTGAAATCTAAGTAATTCAAAAGTCATGTGTAAAACTATAACTTTATTCCTTTATCATTGAAATTAACCTAAATCTCAATTCCCACTTCCAATAATGATAGAAAACTGAGCAAACCAGTCTCTTTCTCTTTCTACACTCACAGTCTCAGAGGAATCACCTCTCCCTCTGCATCCTCTCTGAAATGAAGTTAAATTCATAGCAGAAGTTTTTAATTTTGATGAAGTTTAATGTATCAATTTTTATGCTTATTGCTTGTGGTGTCATTTCTTTAAAAAAAATTGTATACCCCAAGGTCATGAAGATAATACCCTGTTTCATTTTAGAAAACAGAGCTTTTATGTGTAGATCTCTAACCCATCCTGAGTTAATTTTTGTGTGTGGTGTGAGGTAGGAATCAATGTTTATCTTTTTTCCTATAAGTTTATCCAGTTGTTCTGACACCATTCTAGATTCCCTATTGAGTTGCTTGGGCTTCTTTACCAAAACTCAATTGAAAGCATATATGTGGGTCTAGATTTAGATTCTCTAGTCTGTTTCTTTGACCTATATGTCTGTTTTTACATAAATGTCACACTTCCTTAATTACAGTAGCTTTGTAGTAAGATGTGAAGTCAGTTGATTTAAATAATCCAATTTGTTTTTTTTGTTTTTTTTTTAAAGATTTTATTTATTTACTTGACAGAGACAGAGACAGCGAGAGCAGGAACACAAGCAGGGGGAGTGGGAGAGGGAGAAGCAGGCCCCCCGCTGAGCAGGGAGCCTGATACGGGGCTCGATCCCAGGACCCTGGGATCATGACCTGAGCCGAAGGCAGACACTTAACGACTGAGCCACCCAGGTGCCCCCAATTTTGTTTTTCTTTTCTAAAATATTTCATGGACTATTCTACACCATTGTATTCCTGTATAAATTTTATAATCAACTCAGTTTCTAAAACTATTTAAAAAAATAGAAAATCTATTGAGAATTTGTTGAATCCATAAATCAACTAGAGAAAATATCTACAATAGTGACTCTTTCAATCCATGATCATGGCATATTTCACCATTAATTTAAGCCCTCTTTAATTCCTCTATGGCATGTCTCATAGGCTTCAGTGTAGCTGTCTTGTACTTCTTTTGTTAAATGTGATCCTAACCATGTATTTCTCTATAAATATTTCATATATATGAATACACATATTTTTTTACACCTTTGGAGAATAATTTGCTGACATGATGATCCTTTACCTCTAAATGCTTGATTCAGCATGTGTGTCCTAAGAACAAATAACCAAAGTACTATTATCAAAATCATGAAATTAATGATATAATATTATTTAAGTTTTGCTAATTTTCCCAATTATGTCCTTTGTAGTAAAATCAATTTTGGATCAAGTGTTTTGTTGCTTCTTAGCTTCTTTTAATCTAGAACAGAGCAAACAGAACTTACTGTGGCAATAGAATTGTTCTGTGTCCTCACTATCCAGTAGAGAAGCCTCTAGCCATGTACAGCTATTGAACACTTGAAATGCAGGTAGTATGACGGAGAAATTGGATTTTTAAATTTAAATTTTAAATTTAAATACCCACATGTAACTGGTGGCTTCTGGATTCAAAAGTGAAAATTTCTAGAACAATTCCTCAGGCTTTTTTTGTCTTTTAGGTTCTTGGTATTTTTGATTAGTAAGACCAGTTATTTCAGGTCCCTTAATTTGGGCTTTTTAAATGTTTCTTCATGACTTAGATTTAATTATGAATTTGGGGCAGTAAAACTTCAGAAGTGATGCTATGTTTTCAGTGCCTATCAGCAGGCCAAAGACGTTGATTTGTTTCATTACCTGTGATGTTAATTTTGATTACTTAGTTGACATGGCATCTTGCCAGGTTGCTCCACTATTATGTAAATAGATTTCCCTTTATAATTAAAAAGTATCTTGTGGAGAGATATTTTCAGACTATGTAAATATCCTTTCACTCATCAAACTTTCACACATTATTTTAGCATTTATTAATGATTCTTGTCTGAGTCAAATATTATCATGATTAAAAAAAAATACTTTCCCCAAAGTATCTAATTATCATCTGCTTAAAGGATGAGTCCAATACAAGTTATTCCAACTTCACCAAAACCGGAACTCTGGATTACCATTTTAAACATGAATTCTCTTGGTTTAAAATGATTCCTGGAGAAGGAGATCAAATAGAATTGGTAAAATGGGAATATACATTAACATACATAAATGGAACTTATAAGAGGAGTCAAAGCTAAGTTGGTAGTGCTATTAAAATAAGCAAAATAGTTTCATTTTACTATAATGTGTCTTTATCATTATTTATAGTCAATCGACATTGAATACTCCCTGTGCACTTGCCATTTTGGTATATAAGTGTCTTACACATGATTATCTTATTTAATTCTTATAATAACCTAATAAGGTAAATGCTGTTATAACCATTTGACAAATGAGAAGCCTGTTACTTAAAGAATTGGTAATGTCTTGGATTATACATCTAAGTGGTAGAATCAATATATGGAATTTAGGTCTCTCTGTCAATGTAAGCATGTGAATGTAACTCATAGCAGGTTTTATTGAGAATTTTTCACTTTCTTTTAAAACTTAGCACTGGAAGTACACGTGTTATATTATTAAAGTATCCAGTTAGTTGGTTCCAGGTCACCAAGCAAGCATTGGCATTGGCATTCCATCTGTGGGGATAGCATATTCAAAGATAGGACTTGAGTGTTATTGTTATGATAAAAGAAGCCACAGGGATCGATACATCTAAAGGAAAGGACCAGAAAATACAAAGACTTAAGTCTTTCCATATAAGTTTGCATATAAGCTCAAGCAGAACCTTCTCTTGAAAGATGAATTTTGTAAAACATAATGAGATCCCTGGCTTCTGCATTGGGCCAGGTCATGCATATCAAGGAGCACAAGACTACTTTCTGCCCTTGCCACTCCTTAGAAATTTGCTTCTATAATTAGTTCAAGGCATTAATGCTGTCTGGATTATTAAAGAAATCGAAGAAGGGAAAACATATTTACCATAGATTTCTGAAGACTTAGTCAATCCCTAATTTTATTCAAGAGTGAATTACATAGTTGTAGGGTTATAAATACAATAAATTATAGATCTTACCACTAAGAAATTTTTCAGCTCAACGGAGATGATACAGAAACATGAAACATGCTCACTGATATTAAAGAACCACGGTTAACAAGGTAAAAGTTATCACCCAGCAATGTACAGTAAGCTGAATGTATTATATAAGCAGGGAGAGAGAGAAATGAAGAGGAGGCAGGTGCAATGTGGCCTATGGTGGTCTGGGAAGTCTTCACAATAGAAATGGCACTATGGCGTTGAATAGTTTATCATTAGCAGTCATCATTACACCTAAAACATCAATAAGATGAGGTATAATGTGTATGTATTCCAGAAAGGTAGGTTGCCATACATCCCCCTTTTTTCCCCAGTCAAGAAAGCACACAATGAATTGCAAGAAAATGGAAGTTATTTTTAGAAAGATAAACTTGAAAAGCTCTATTGTATTAAAAAGGGAGGTCATCTATATACTTAAGCATTTTACTATTTTTAGTGACCATTGACTTGTGATATAACTTACATTTCCTCTATGGGTCTCAACATTATGGTCAAGAATAGGTGGTCTGGGACACCTGGGTGGCTCAGTAGGTTAAGCGGTTGCCTTTGGCTCAGGTCGTGATACCAGGGTCCTGGGATTGAGTCCCGCATTGGGCTCCCTGCTCAGTGAGAAGCTTGCTTCTCCCTCTGCCTGCTGCTCCCCCTGCTTGTGCTCTCTCCCCCTTTCTCTGACAAATAAATAAAATCTTTAAAAAAAAAAAAAAAAAAAGAATAGGTGGCCTGATAGCCTTTAATAATTCTTCCACTTTGAAGAGGCCTTAGGTCCTTGGTCAAACATTGCTTAGGTGATTGACTAGATAAAGTACTATGGGAAGTAGCCTATGTAGAGAATAATTGAGATAGGCTTTGCTCTTACCTTTGCAGAATTGAGTATTTATTAACTCATGAAGTCATTTAGGAAGGTTTCCTGGTAGCAAAATGAAAACTAGAAATCAGCATCAAGAAGGGCAACAAAAAGTTGCTGTCAGAATTCTGGAAGTCACCTTGGTGGAGAGGACCTGTAGAGCTAGAATCATAGCTCAGTGGAAGGAGGGATAAGAGGCAAGTTCGTTTTCTCTGTCCAACATGCTAAAGTCTGATACAATATGCTCTTGAACAAAAGGCTCAGCTGTGGTATTACCCATGACCAGTAGGACAGTGGCAGTGAGAGCTACAAGGAATACAGCTGGTGAGGGAGAAGAATCATGATGTATATAATCTCAGAAAAGCTATTTTCTGCCCAAATTCTACAGAGTTCTGCTACCATGAACATTGTTAAATTACTGTTGACAAAGATAACCATTACCTTAAGAAAACAGGATTGACTGATTATAATCAAAAGTCAACTTAACTTGTTTTCTTTACTACCACCCACCCCCACCTCCTTTCCTCCAACTGCCACCTGGTCTCTATAAATCTGGCCCAGGGCAGGAACTCTACTTATCACACTTATGTCATACAAATTGTTTACTAGTCCCTTCTAGCAACACAAGCCTCAATTTAGTAATTAAAATGTCCAATCCCATAAAACTCCAAACCGGCTTTAAAATAAATACTTCTCCTACCCCATTTCAGACAAGAAGCCTGCAGATGGGGAAGCAGATGTGGTCAGAGCCCTTTTCCAACGAATCTCCTTAATTTCCTTTTTACTTGGCTCAAAGTGAGGGAAGGTATACCAATAGCTCTCTCAAAAAATTTACCATCAAATGATCAACTGTTTTATAATCTTGTGGTTGAGGGGAGTATTAAGAATTGCATAATCAATTGGTTTTTGACTATTTGACAATCCTGCATCCCTGTATCACCTAGCTAATGCCTACTAAACACTTGTGCTATGCATATACTTTGTTAGCCCGAGTAGCGAAAGCACAAGAGGTATAGTTCTTATTCTCTTTAGGATAAGCGTCATAAAATGAGCACAAAAAATTTACAAGGGAGAAGATTATTGGTAGCTGGAATAGTTGGGGAAAGTTTCATAGAGGACATGATAAATGTGTCATGATTTAAGGGGGAGATTGATTTTTTTTTTTAGATTTTTATTTATTTCAGTGTGAAAGAGAGAGAGAGAGAGAGCACAAGCAGGGAGAGGAACAGGCAGAAGGAGAAGCAGGGTCCCCGTTGAGCATGGACCCCCCCCCCCCCCCCCCTGCAGGACTCGATCCAAGGACCCCGGAATCATGACCTGAGCTGAAGGCAGAAGCTTAACTAACTGAGCCACCCAGGCATCCTGGGAGAGATTGATTTCTAACAAGTAGAAGTGAGGGGAAAATGGCCTTATAACTACTGAACAGAGTATAACTTTGTGATCAAATGCTTAAAACATAAAAGAAACTAGATGTTTTATTAAAAAATTAATATTTGCTTTACCTATACTATATAGAATATACTTAATTCAGTACATTTTACTATATGCTTATCTCATTCACTAGATCTTTAAGTTGTAAGAAGATAACAACTATAGTAGATGTTTGCCTTTTGAGCTTACCCAGTATTTGAACTCACTCCCTTGGAGAAGGACAGATATGTCTTCCCTAGCTCCTGGCAGCTAGACTACAGGCACTTCATTGAAAATTCAATCAGTTGGATATTTTCCCTGGGACTTTAATTAGAAACAAATAAAGCAAAGACACAGGGAACAAATTGGAAAGCTTTCCAACAGTGGTGACAGCATGTATCTCCTGGCAACAGTGTCAGTGGCAAACTCTAATGCCCAGTCCTGGTATTGGAGGTCAGATTCCTTCTGTGGCATCTCCTTGGATGTCGTTCTGGCAGACCTGCCTACTTCAGCCTCAGCCCATTTACTGAAGTTTGCTCTTGAGCCTTCCCAATTATTCTTGAAATTATCCAATATCCTTCCAATAAAATTCCTTTTCTGCTTAATTTACCCAATTTTTGTCTCTGTTGTTTGCAACCAAGGACCCTGAATAATAAATGTCTCTATTTCTCATTCTTTTTTGTTGACAAAAGAAACACTCAATTATTGAACTGAATCCAATTTCAGTTGAATTGGAAGTTCTGTTGCCAGATTCTGAAAGGCTTTAAAGTTTTTAGTTGACCATTCTGTATTTTATTTTTCATGGAATAGGCCATTATGAAATTTTTTTGGCTCTACTTCCTCTTACAATCTCACCTATATCCATGGTTTCAGTAAACATCGCCATAAAAATGATGCTATATTCTCTATCTCCACTTTCCCTTGTTAAGTTTTCACTTCATTTTTCAGCTGCTTGATGGACACTTGCATCTGAG
Organism: Neomonachus schauinslandi; assembly: GCF_002201575.2. Lineage (NCBI taxonomy): Eukaryota > Metazoa > Chordata > Mammalia > Carnivora > Phocidae > Neomonachus > Neomonachus schauinslandi. The sequence continues at coordinate 28,884,834 of NC_058416.1, read as the reverse complement.
TACACTGCCAATACTTAAAGCTTATAAATCCAATTTTTAAGCTTACATTCTAAATCAGTTTTTTTTTTTCTTAATTTACTATCTTTCCTAACTTTATGACACTTTTCATCCTGACCCAGGTCCAAAGCCTGGGAGTCACCCTTGACTCCTTTTTCTCCTCATGACCCATCACCAAGTCCAACCAAACTGTAGTTCAAAAAGTTATTACTAAGTATTTGTGTTGGACTATTAGTCTCCTTGACATGCTAATTCTGAGTTTACTCTTCTCTCTAGGGCATCCTAGAGAGGATGCCCACAGTGATGAGTTAGAAGGAAAAATAATGAGGAAGAACAACTAGGCTTGTCTTATAGATATATCAAGAAGGATCAGGACTGATCATGAGAATGGATGACTTAAATTTCACAGATGATTTAAAGAAAGAGATTTCAGTAAAATAACAATAGTGGAGACAAGATGATAAACTGTTTTATGGGGGTGGTATGAAAGCTGGGGTTGGAAATGCAGTTTCTTGATAAAATGAAGAGAAGGCAATACTAGGAAGGAGAAATGGGAGTGGAAGAAAGCTGTACATGTGGAGTGATTATAATACATGAGAAATGGAGCTAGACTGTCCAGATTAAAATCCCAGTACTATTAATCCCCATGAGTTCCCTCTTTGTTCCCCAATTTCTTCACTTCTAAAATGAAGGTAATAGTACATACCTCAATAGCGAGGATTAAATGAGTTTGTATATATAAAGCACTTTCAAGAGGGCCAGTAAAACAGACATCAGTAAACATTAGGTCTAAAAATAACATTATGAAAGACAATAGCATTCTTTAAGAGATATAAATAATAAGGGAAGATAAAAAATGAAAAAGAAAAGAAAAATTTGCAAAACTAGATCCATGAAGAAGGGAAATGTTAGAGCAACCTAGATTTATAAGGTTGGCCATTCACATGGGAATGGCACCTTTTATCTAAGACTCAGAGAGAGAAAGAAAATCAGCTCAGAGAATATATTCATAACTCCAGGGTAAAGAGAAAGATGTGATGAGCAAGTTATATTGAGCAATCTGTATGTTGTTCTGTACCAGCAGAGACTGAGGGACTGTTTAGGGGATGAGCAGAAGACAGAAGGACTTTTGCAATCTTCACTGGGATTCTTAGTAACAGCTTTGGTCTCAGTCCAAGTAAGAAAAACGTAGCTGGTGATCTCACTCTTGGACCACCCACCTTTCAGTATTTAGTTCCTCCCCTGTCCATGAAGCAATAGGCAGGCCAACTCTCCAGACCCAGAAAATGAGCTGCCATGCTTTGATACTTGCCCTTTTTTGTCAGATGTGTAGTATACAGAGGGTAGTTAACAGAGGGAGGGGTAAGGAGTGAATTCTGGACATACATTTACATACCTCTACTTTCTAGAGGAGGCCTCCTAAAATTTTTGTTGAAAACCTATAAGCCTTCCCCCAATGTGGTTTGGAAACATTTACGCATCCCAGATAGGTATGTAAATTAGAGAATTACATCACATTACACACAGATGCACAGTTTGTCTGCTCTAGGGCTGTCTCTGATTTTACCCTTCCTACCAGAGAACTCTGCCAAGGAACTTCTGAAAAGCAGACAGGCCATGGGCCTTGAGAGGGGGAGTACTGCTCCCTCTCATCCACTCCAAGTCCACAAGTTGGACTCAAGCCAAATGTAGGTCCTGGGATCCATTCAGTTCAAATGTCAGTGTCTCAGAGGCCAATAGCCACCACCCATTCCTCCGTAGTGACTAGCTACTGAAATGGTGGTACCACTTAGTGGTAATCAGAGACCATTAAAAACAGTGCCTTTTGAGTGAGAAAACTGATAACCTCTTACAGGGCCTTGGCATCTATTTCATTTCCTTCTAACAGTAATCCAACTGGTTGAGAGTGATAGGTATCATAAGCCCCATTCTATAAATAAGATAACTGAGGTCTGGGGTGAGGTGGAGAAAGAAAGAACAGTTTCTTATATTCTGTTTGGGCACTGGGGAGAAAAAGGAGTCAAGGGTGACTCCCAGGCTTTAGACCTGCATCACGATGAAAAGTGTCATAAAGTTAGGAAAGATAGTAATAGTAGGAAGAACTTAACAAAGTTCTCCCATGGTACTATCATGCTTTATGACAGCCTCCATGAAGTGAATTCAGTCTCTACTTCTACAAAGCATAACTAAGCAGGAAAACTGACTACCTACTAAAATACCTTGATAACTATGCAGTCAGAGATTGTAACCTAATTGTCTTTGTATTTTCAGCATCTAACCCAATACCTGGCATGAGATACTCACTCAATTAGACATCAAATATTTAAATATATCAAAACCAAACAGAATGGAGTGCTTTATCTTCTTCTTTGAGATGCTTTTATTATTCTCACCTCTACTAAAATGAACAGACTTGATTTCACTGTATTATATAAACCCAAGGGTTACCAAGAGAAATATTGACCCAACAGTAATAACAGGTAACTTTATTTCAAAAATGTATTCATTCCTTGCCTAAGTCTACAGCTAGTTCTCTAAGGGTGGGTAAAATACACAGAATGCATTCCCCTTTACAGATTTCTCCAAGAACGGGATCATATCATCTACTTCTTTCTGTATCCCCACACATTGCACAAACTTCTGCAAATATTTGGAACAAAGTAAGTTCTAAGTATATTGAATTCTGAACACTGTTCCTTTCACAACGTAGAACTCAATCAAATCATAAAACCACACAATTTCTAGGCAGAGTGCGGGATTTTGTGCTAGCTACTGTAAGAAATACAAGATTTTTAGATAAAGTATTTTCTCTCTGTATGCTTACTTGTTAAAGAAATAATTTGTACATATATACGACATGAAAAAACACACACAGGTATGGCTTATGAAGGTTATAGGAATTCAAGGAAAGAGATTCACATGGTACAGTGGTCAGGGATTCATTGAAAAGATGATGGTTGGGACTCACCAAAAAGAATACTTGCCCTCAACCCACAGTCCTTATCAGGTCTCTTCATACTAGAGGTATACATGCCCTGACAGAGATGATAAGCCTGGCCTGATTGCAGGTGGAATTGTTTTTGCAAAACATAGCTCCATCTCTCTATTTCTTGTTTGGTGGTAAATTTGTGGGTTTGTTTGCATTTTGATCTTATGGAGATCCTCCAAGAACAATACCAACTGAGTCCATAATCAAGATACGAAAAGAAAAGGACAATAATTAGGATGTTTGATTCTTAATAGCACCTAAGTCTGTCAAATTGAGGGTGACCACCTTGATTAGGGAGGCCATAGAGACACAATATCTAAGCAAATTCATCACACACTCATGAGGATACCCACAAACGCATGTTATCCAGATACACAAACTCCCACCTTCAAGTCAATGTATGCATATAAACACTCCAAAGTCAATTTAAGTCTTCTACTCTCATGGGAGGGAGAAAACAATAAATATCCACTAAAAAGCTAATGTTCCTTATTAGAAAAAATTTTTTTTTCCTCACTTGGGCCTGGTTTAAGTTTTCTTTCTCTCAGGTTACCAGGCTTCCAGCTCAAATAGGTTTCCCAAATTGCTTGTGGCATCAATTTTTTTTCTTATTCCTCCTTCACCTTCCTATTGGCAATCAACTAACTATAAGTTAGAAAGGAATATTTAGGTGCCTAATTGGAAATATTGACAATTCATTCATAACTACCACATTAAAAATAGTTATTTGCAAATTCAGCAGCCTCAAAAGTAATAATTAGGGAGGTTTGATTTTTTTTCAGTGATTTAAGGTATTTAAGAAAAATAGACACACACATGAGGTTGTTGATACTCTAATGTTCTCTTGGTTCTGTCTTGAAAGCTTAAAATTTACACTAAGTCCTCCACTTGACCCTAGAGCTGAGAAACAGAAGGAAATCTACTGCTAGAAGCATCCTTCACTCCCCTCCACCCAGGCTGAGTTTCCAAAATCCAACACAAAAGGCATATTATATATCTTTAGCTCCATGCCTGAAGGTACCTGACTGGAACTGGGAGCCTGTCCAGTCCAGACAGAAGGAAAATATTACCCTTCTATTTAACAAGGCAGTGCTGAAGGATTAATCACTAAGTAAATAGCAACAAGCCAGGAGGCTTGCAGGAGGGACAGAGTCCCACCCCATGTTCTCAATTTTTCTGGGATTCAAGATGGAAATTATTACAGGGATAGTTTGGAAGGGGCTGCAGTAACAACCACCTTCCAGAGCAAGATGGAACAATGCACGAAACTTTGGGCCTGACCCAGCCAAGAGGATAGTTCATTCCTAGAGTCCTCCAGAAAGCTAGGTCCATTTGAACAGTGTGCATCCATACATAGGGTTGATAAAACCTGCAGTGTTCATGGTCCGGCCGTGTGTTGCTGTGTAACTTTAAGCAAGTCATTTAATCTTCCTGAGCCTTGCCTTTCTCAATTTAAAAGTGTATGTGTTGCCTCTATTGTCAGGTATGCTGTAGTTAGAGACACATACAAAATAAAAATCCTCAGAACAGTCACTTGGAATGCCTAAAACTTCTCAAGCCTCCCTACTGTGAAGACAGACACAAATAAGAGTTGCCTTTTTAAAGAAAACAAAAACAAAACAGAACAGTTCTATAATCTGAACCAGAGGACTTGAGGCATTTGTCTGAACAAAGTGCATCATATGCATTCTCTTAGAAACTGGATCAGGCATTGTCTCATAAATGGCCTCACCTTGGGGTTGCAATATGTATGATGAAACCCCACATGACTGCATATTGATTAAGACATAGACACTTCATGAAATGTATTATCTCAAAGGTGATTCCCTTTTTTTTTTTTTTTAAAGGGCTTTTAAAAAGAGTCTGTATTTGGCTTTAATCTGTCTCCTGTTATAATTTATACTTATTAATTTATTCTGCCCAAACCAATTTACTGGGCATTTAAAGTGTGCTGAGTTCAGTGCTCAATGCCAAACAGAATATAAGAAACTATTAGACATAATTTCTGAATTTATAACACAGTCAAGGTATAGTGAAGAGGAGAAAAAGCACAAATAAAATATGTAAATCAAAATATAAGACAAAATTTGAAAGAAGCACTGAGAGCTACCACATCTGCAGGTGCTGGGGCAGAGCAGCCTATAACCCAATTTTTCTGAGTCTGTCTAGGGTGGCCTCAGGTGGAGGAAGGGACAGCCCCCATAGCGGTGACACTCCATATCATGCTAAGGGCGAGGCCGCCACATGGCATCACTTAGGGTGTCAATACAGGTGGTGAAACGTGTGAAAGTGCATGAGATTCATTTCCTTAAGGACTCATTGGAAGGCAGAATGGGAAGAGTGTCAGACTAAAGCCTGATCTATAATCCCAGCCTCCGATCTTGCTCTCTTGACCCTGAGCCAGATGGAGAGGTACAAGAGTCCTTGCTATGAATCCCCCCATCAGAGATGAGAGGGGGCTACTCACTGGTGTTGAAATCTGCCAAGTCTCCTTGGTACAATCCCAAATATTTGGTGTATTAATTGAATTGCCGCAACAGTGAAGGACTCAAATATCTTTGACAGCGTTAGACACAGGACAACTCGTAAGATGATCCCTATGATCATCATTAAAGGGTATCAGAGGGAAGTGGCAGGAATTCACCTTCACTAGGTGACTCTACACCAAGTCTGTCAAAGAGGTACTATAATGATCCCAAAGTCCATGCACTCTACGTGATAGCAGGGATGGTGAATGGCATACCAAAGCTGCTGCCTTATCCAGAAATGAAGGAAACAGAAGGAGAAAGAGAAGGAGATGAAGGGTCTAATCTCCAAAGACAGACTGTCTGTTTTAGTTGCTGTCCTCCTTCCCCAACCTCTATGACTCAGACAAGAACAACCTCGTTTTGGACTCTGAGAAACAAACAGGGTTTTAGAGGGGAGGGGGGTGAGGGATGGGTTAACCCAGTGATGGGTATTAAGGAGGGCACATACTGCATGGAGCACTGGGTGTTATACGAAAACAATGGATCGTGGATCACCACATCAAAAACTAATGATGTATTGTATGGTGACAAACATAACATAATAATAATAATAATAATAATAAAAAGAACAACCTCGTTTTCTCATTTTTCCAGTCCTATTGGCCTTCAGGGTCTAGATTCCAACTCTCTTTTGACTCTGCCACTTGTGAGAGTGAAGTACCATCCAGAATAGTCTGAATGGGTATGAGAAAGAAACCAAATATGGTTGGTTTGGACTTCTAGATTTTTCACATCCATTAACCAAAAAAAAAAAATTAAGAAAGGTTAATAATACACACACACACTAATCTTCCTTTTTTTTGTTTCTATACATACACATGTACACATGTATGAATATATATAAGAATTAAAGAATAATTTTATTGTGTTAAATGAGTAGATTAAGTAATGCATGCTGCAAGGTGTCCCAAAAACGCAATATTGACATGGTCTTGGATAGATAAATTTCCATAGAATAAAGGAGAGACTAAATTACAGTTCTGAAAAATAGGGAAGAGTAAAATAAACTGAGAGCACATGGGGGGACATTCTCTATGAGGGTAACCGTTTTTACAGCCTTAGCAAGGCTGTAAAGGTGGAATGAACCTCACATTATGGGTGGTTAAGTAGTAGCAAGACTTTCTTCTTTTCAGCCCTTCAAAGTACAATGGCCAGTTCCTGGACCCCAGCCTTCTGACTCCTCTCGCTTTCCTCCTCTCATTCCCATACTCACGTCACTTTGGCAGGGTGGTTTCCCAGGACACCTAAGCCAAGAAGTTCCTTAGTTCTAGCAAAAGAGCCATTATATACTCCTGCAATATTTACTTATCATTTTCCCTCTTTGCTAAATCTTAAGGGTTAGTAGGTGAAGGGTCTGCCATGTCCACAGATACATAACCCAAACAGCGCCTAGCACAGAATAGGTTTTCAAGTTACTGAATGAATGAGCAGATGATTATCAGAGTCTGAACAATGAGATCTAGTCTTCAAATCTAGTCTGAAAAAGTAGTGACATTACAAAGATGAAAAAATATGTTCTAAGTTCTCAAGAACGCAGGGTCTCATGGTTGGGTGACAGTAAGACATGCAATAAGATGAATCACAAGGTAATGTTATAAAGAGTTTAATAGACACACATAGTGCTGTTGAAAGCATGAAAGGAGACATCAACTCTGCTGGAAGGGTCAGGGTAGGCTCACAGAGGAGGTGAACTCTTTGCTGAGTCTTAAAGGATAGGAGGAACATTCACAGTTTAGCGAGCAGAGAGTAAAGCAGAAGATTTGAAATAGGACTAGTGTAGTGAGCATTTGAGTAAATTGGAGCCCAGAGATGCTTTGAATTACAGGCTTTGTTTTATCTACAGAGATCCACAGCCAGAGTATATTGTCACAAGTTGAAGTCTAAATTGCTTTAGATCGCAAGTTCCCAAAGGGTAAGGACCATGTCTTTGGTGTGTTCTCTTGGAATTTCATGCCTCCTGCGCTGTGGGTGTTCAATAAATATTTAATAATAACGAGTTGATTAATTGAGAGCATTCATGTTCCATATGCATGGGTAGAGCCCTCTTTTCACTTTAATTACTATTGCTTTAATCATTACTAAATAGCATTTCTTAGATAGCAATTTGGTTCATTGTTAAACACGCAGGTTGCCTGAGTTTCTAGCCCTAAGGTAAATAGCAGTATCAGAGAATAATCCTCTTTTCACTGCTGGTGAATGATTTTGTGACACTGCCTATATAACATGGAAGCAGTGAAATTCTGAAAGAATACTAATTGAGAGACAGCACCTGAGTGAGTGCTGGAGAGGACACGTGAGATTGGGAAGTGTAGGGAATACCCTGGCAGGAACTGGGAACTGAGTGAGTAGTTTATTACACGATAGAGGCTGAAATAAAATGAGAAAGAGGTGTTCCAATAAATGTGGCAGGAATCAGTTGGATTCCTGGACTGATGGTGGTGTCCAGGGAGTGGATCATCCAGAAAGTGCAGCTACTGGTGAGTGTGCTCCAGACCAAATGAACCCAGCAGGGCTGGGGCGGAGAGTAGAAACACACGTGTATGTCTGAGCATCCTTACCTGCAGATTGTCCATGACTAGACTGTCTCAGGTTGTAAAGGGCCAGTCTCACCTCAGCTGAGCAAAGGTAAAAGGCAGTCATGACTCAGACCAGCAGAAGCTTGGAGAGCAGTAAACTCTAATGCAGAGGAGGAGTAGCATCATGCCTCAATGCAAATCTAAGTGTGCATGTGACAACCTTAAAGGGTGCTATTGCTCCTCACCTCTAACTATGTTTTGGCATGTGGGAATGTGAACCCATATTTGCTAGAACTTCTAGTTTTCCAACACAAACTGGATATCTACATTTTCAAGTGAAATCTAATTTTGAAATGTTGGATCAAATTTATAAAATATAGTGTATGCCAAGCAAAATGCATCAGCATAATAGTACTGTCTACTAGCTGCCAATTTGCCTCCTCTGGGATAGGACCTAAGCCAGTCTACAACTGGTGTCAATTCATTTTATCTCATGAATGCTGAAGTAGGGTTAAAATTTTAGGAAATGTAATCAGTGTTGTGAAAAGCAAAAAGCCAAGTCACAGGGCAAAATGTGTATCTGCAGAATCTAGAGAATAGCATCAAGGGCTGAGGATAAAAATTAAGGCAGGAGAGTTCAGTGGAACCTATAGTATGTCACAGCAGCAAAGAGAGGTTCATGGAGCCATTGATCCTTCAGTAACTTCCTAAAGCAAAAAGCCAAACTAATGAGATTGCCTGGCAGGCCCTTACTTCTTACTAAACATAGCTGGTCTACAATCAGGCAAATTCAGCTTCAATATTCATATATGAAGAGGCAAAATATCTCAGGAGTAAGGGCATATTATTAATCAGATTCTCAGAATAGTATCCATCTCTTCAGACAGTTGAATGGATACATGTGTTATAGAGAATATGGCCTTACTGAGTAGGATACAGAAGTGTACTTCCTGGTGATGGTGTCCAAAGAGGAGCCACTAGCACTGGGGAGACAAAACACGGGTACTTCATACAGTTAGGGAATAATACCAATGAGTATCTGAAGCTAATCCAAAATGAGAGACATGATTAGTCAATAATGGGAAAGTTCAGAAGCTCAGAGAGGAGGAGGCCAGGTAAGTATGATCAGAAAAGTCTTCAGAGAGAAGGCAGGACTTGAGATAAGAAATGTATTGATATATTGTTTCCATATCTTGGCTATTATAAATAATGTTGCAATGAACATAGGGGTGCATGTATCTTTGCAAATTTGTATTTCTGTATCTGTGGATAAATACCCAATGGTGGAATAGCTGGACATAGGATAGTTCTATTCTTAATTTTTTGAGGACTCTCCATACTGTTTTCCACAGTGGCTGCACCAATTTACAATCCTACCAACAGTGTTTGAGGGTTCCCTTTCCTCCACAACCTCTCCAACACTTGTTATTTCTTTTAACTTTTTTCAGTATAGTTGACACACAATGTTACATTAGTCGCAGGTATACAACATAGTGACTTAACTTCTCTAAATGTTATGCTATGCTCACCACAAGTGTAGCTACCATCTGTCATCCTAAGACCCTATTACAATATCATTGACTATATTCCCTACGCTGTACCTTTTATTCCCGTGACTAATTCATTCCATATCTGGAAGCCTGTATCTCCCACTCCCTTTCACCCATTTTTCCTATTTCTCCAACTCCTCTTCTCTCTGGCAATCATCATTTTGTTTTTTCTGTACTGATAGGTCTGACAACCTAAATGTCCATCGATGGATGAATGGATAAAGACACACACACACACACACACACACACACGAGTGGAATATTACTCAGCCACAAGAATGAAATCTTGCCATTTGCAACAACACGGAAGGAATTTGAGGATATTATGTTATGGGAAATAGGTTCAGAAGGATAAAAAGAAATACCATATAATTCCCCTTATATGTGGAACCTAAAAAACAAAAACAAATTAACAAACAAAACAAACCCCAAACAAACTCATAGATACAGAGAATAGATTGACAGTTACTAGAGGAGAAGCAGGTTGGGAGGTGGGTAAAAGGGCTAACAGGGTCAATTGTAGGGTGATAGATGGCAACTAGACTTTTGGGAGTCATCACATTGTAGTGTATACAGATGTTGAGTTATAATGTTGTACACCTGAAACATATAAAACAAAAACAATGAGAATAAAAGAAATGGATTGATAAAGTCTTCATTGATTCATTAATCCAACAAATGTTTATGAGATACTAGATATGGCTCTAGACATTGGAAATCTAATAAAGAAGAAAACAATGTCCTCATGGAGTTTCTATTCCAGTGTAGAAAAATAAACAATAAACAAGTTGACAAATAATTTCAGGCAGTTATTAATGCTGCAAAGAAAATTTTAAGACAGCTCTAGGATATGAAGGGACTGGTATGGTATTGAAATCTAGGTACTTCTTAGGCATCTATAACATAAGTGATGGAAAGAATCAGTCAGGTGAAGGTATCAGGAGAAAGCATCTCCGGAAGAAAGAATAGCAGGTGTAAGGAGCGAATGAGCTTCGTGTGTTCAAAAAAGGTTGTGGGAGGAGGGTAGGGCTATGAGATGAGATCAGAGTGGTCACCAAGGAGGGTCCTGAAGCATTTAAAGGCATAGTAAGGATTTGAGTTTTGTCCTATTTTTTTAAGTGGATAGCCATTAGAGTGCTATAGGCAGGAAAGCGATATGATATGAACAATATTTTTAAAAGATCGCACTGCCAGTTATATGGAAAAATGACCTTAAGGACAAAGGATAGATGTAGATAGATCTATCAAAAGATAAACGCAGTATAGCAGGCAAAAGAGTAAAGGGGCTTGAGTTGTGTTTTGATAGTAATGAGTTGCTATAAGATGGGACCATGAAATACAAAATTCTGAATGCCAGCCTCGGGAATTAATTCCATCCCTAAGGAGAGGTTGAGGTTCCTGACCACAGGATTAGTATGATAGCTGAGCAATAATCCATTTGCTTGTTTATTACCTCTTTCCCTCTACTAGAACATAAACTTCATGAGGTATTTTGTCTTATTTTCCATCACCCCCTCACCATCACTACCATCAACACAAAACTGTAAGCACCTTGAAGGCAGACACCATGCTAATCTGAATTTGAACATAGTTATTAGCACATAGTAGACTCTCAATGTGATTAATGAATGCAATGAATGAATAAATGATAGAAGGATGTATTAAACATAACAAACTGGATTTCATGGAGAGATATGGGGATGAGGCAATGAGGTTGCTACAATAATACAGATTTGATGAGTTAAGGCACAAAACCGAGAAAAGAAAAAAAAATGGGGTAGAGGACAAGAAAACCATCTATATTTTGAGGAGAATCAACAGAACTTGGTTGGTGGTGACCTGCTGATCATAAAGGATAAACTTAAACAAGAAGTTGCAGAAGACTGTAACAGATATGGCAGATTAGATGTCATATCCATTCCATACATCCCTGCTCCATTCCCTATCCAGTTTGCTATCCTGGTCTACAGAAATGGGAAAACTGAAAGCCACCTTTCCTAGGGACTAGGATTATGGGTATGATATAGACTTGGCCAATTAGATTCATTTCCATAATATCTGAATGGAGATCTGCTTTTGCTATTTTGTTGGCAAGCACAGCCATAAAGGCATTTGTGGGTTTTACGTCCACATTTAGCAGGGAGATTTCAGAGTCCAGTCACAGCTTCATGTGTGTCTAGAGTCAGGGAACAGGGCTTCCATTCTGATGTACATTATACCAGGTTCAATTGTGGTCCTAGGGGTGAAAGAGTAATAGCTTCTGAATTATAGCAGTTTGCTGATGATGGCCACTTCCAGGACATGTCAGCATCCAGATTATAGTAGTATTGGCTACTGTGAGGAATCAGCAGCTCCCTCAGTGGGCAGACACAGTATGGTGGCCCTGGGGGCTCTTCCTAAGAGCTTGGCATATATTTTGTTTCTTCAGCCCTTAGAGTGATTCTGTAAGTTACTCTCATAATAAGACCCTTATTTCTTAAATTAGCTAGAGTGGATTCAGTTTTCTGTAACTGAACTTCAATAAATACAATGACTATTTCTGGATCTGAACCTGGGACACAAGAAAGGAAAAGTCAGGAAGATGAGAAGAGGGTGGAGATAGAAAGGGAAAGAAAGACATTCTCTTGCCTTGGAGGAATGGAAATAGGCAATAGGACAAGAGAGAAACTGAGCCACAACAGGATAGAAAACCTTGAGCACAGCCACAAAGCAACAAGCAAGGATGAACAAACAAACATCCTGGGAACTGAACACAGAAGTTCTGAGTAGCCCCCACCATCAAGGAGGAGATCTGAAGGCAGGTAGCACCATGCTAGGGGGCAAGAATTTCCAACAGGGTCACTGAAAACAGACTCTTTGGAAAGCCTTTCCATAACTGTTTAGAGGAATTCAAATGGCCTGTGTATATATTTTGAATATTGTCACAAAGAGGAAACATGGGACTGAGCCATTGGATATAGTGCCTGCCTTGCTTGTGAGCCAGGGTCCCAGCGGCTGATGCCAGTGTAATGCAGCAGAAATGCACAGCACACTAGGTACCAACAAAACACAGGTCATCCTGGAGGCTGCCTTTAGATAATAGAAGGATGAAAATCCCTTCCCAACAGAATGTGAATGGTCTAGGGAAATCCCACAGAATGAGCTATTGGAAATTGTTTTCTCAGTGGAACATCAGAATGATTTACAGAGTTATGGAACTCTGGGTTTAGCAACGCCTTGGGTTTCCAGGCTGCTCTTGCCAACTTTTGACCAAGGATTCAACAGGGAAGGATAGGATGGATGTAGAATAGAAGAAAGGCAGAGATGGATATAACTGTGAATATGTGAATGTGTTTTATAAGTGTTTAAGTTTTTTCCTTGTATTAATTTGTTCATGCTTCTGTTGCTGTGTTTTTACCCTGACCCACGTTGCAAAGGACTTAAAGAATTGTGTGACATATTTAGTACTTTTTATACTTTTATTTTTAAAAGTATGTGTTGGTAATCATTATCTTGATAATACGTAGAATCTGTGTCTCCAATCCTGCATCTTTGTCCATTCTCTCTTGGCTGAATTGTAAAGAACTTCTAATAAAAGCAAAAAAAAATATGCAAACGTCAACATGATTAACACTCATAGGCATTGTTCTCATATGGAAAATTATTTGAATCACCTATTCCAACATGTTCATTGTGGCAATCATACCACCTCCATAAATTGTATTATAAAAGAGAACACACACACATACATAGTTGATGTTCCCACTTCCAGTGACTCACAGGCAAAATACAGGCTACAATTTGCTGTCATCTGTTAGGCTCTGAATCTGTTGGGTGGGTTGATTTCACTTGTCCTTTCTAAAGTTGCTGTCTCTGGCATCTTGGGGCTACAGGGACTTCTAAATAGGGGATAACTACAATGCTCTAGAAAGCAAGGGGTGGGGGTGGAGGAGAGAGATGAACTCTTAAAGCTTTCCAACGCATCTTAGCATAAAACCCCAATAGTTCTAACGAGATTTTCAGTTTGGGTGTTATGACACCAAGCCCATAAGCTTCATGTGAACCCTTCCACACTGTGCATCACAGTATTCTATACCATGTGGGTGCTGGTCACCTTATCATAGAAGTTCAGAGCTAAAAGGGACAATAAATGCTTGATAAGGTGTTAACAATCCAGATCTCCACATTTCCTACTTGTGTGGCTCGCCATCAGCATTTCCAAGAAGTAGCTTTTATCTTTCAAAATAAGTCAGTGATGACAAAGGCAGTATGACAGGCTGGTCCATGTCACAATGGAGATCCTATGATTCTCGTCCCTCAGAACCAGAGAGGTCTCCTCAAACCTAGACTCTAGGAGTTAAAGCATCTCTGCAAACCCACTTCTTGCAAAGATGATGATAATGATGATAATGTTATAGGTTGAATTGTGCCCACCCCCTAAAATCTGTATGTTAAAGTCCTAACCCTTAGTACCTCACAATGAAACCTTATTTGAAAATAAGATTGTTGGAGATATAATTAGTTAAATTAAGATGATGTCATACTGGAATAGGGTGGGCCCCTAATCCAATATAACTCATATCCTTATAAAAGGAGGAAATTTGAACACACACATGCACACACACAGAGAACATCATATAAAGATGAAGACAAAGATCTACCAGTTAAGGAATACCAAAGATCACCAGCAAGCCAGCCAAAGTTAGGAAAGAAAAATGGAGCAGATTCTCTCTCACGGCCCTCAGAAAGAGCCAACCCTGCTGGTTCCTGCATCGTAGACTCCAAGCCTCCAGAGCTGTGACACAATAAATTGTTGTTGTTTAAACCCCTAAGTCTGTGGTACTTTGTTATGACAAATATAGGAAACCAATCCAGGAAAGAAGTTAATTATAACCATAAACATCTAATAACATTAACATCATTGTATAGCATTTTGAAGGTTCTTTCTCCAAGTCAGAGAAGAAGCTAGGAGAGGTTTTTGTTTTAACTAAACTGATGGAAGTAACAGGACTTTCCCCCAGCTTACATCAAAAGGTCATGGAAGAGCAGAGACTAAAATTATGAGTTTTCATAACTGACTTTCTAAGGTTCCGTGACCACTGGTAGCCCGACCTATGTTGAGGGAAAGAAGGCAGGGAGGGGAAAAATACAACACCCAGATACCCACTGTTCTCTCAGGTCTACTTTCTAAGGGTAGCTGTTAATCTTCAACAAGAAAATGTTGTAGGAGGTGGATTCTATAAACTCAGAACTGAGTGGGAACATGGGAGGTGAGCTAACACTGACAATAATATAATAACTCACTGCACAGGTTGAAAAGCACCAGAATAGGAGATTCTTATGGGCCCTCTGGCTTTAGGATTCCATGGATAAACTGGAGACCTGGGGGCTTTGGTCTCCCCAGGGCTCTTGGGCTACACAACATGCCTCTCACACGGGGCTGGCTCTGTCCTGGCTCTGTCCTGGCTTCTGATGACAGCAGGCCAGAGTTCAAGATCTGCAAGGGGAGTGAGTGCATCACTACAAACTGCAAATGTCAGAACACACTCCAGCTGCCCCATCTTCCCTGGAAATCCCTTCTGGTTTTGTCACCCAGGCATTTATCTAATCTTTCAAAGATTCTTTTACAGTGTTATTGCATATCCTCTCTGGGAATAATAAGCAAAGCAAATTTACTTTTCACTATGTTAAATGTAATGACTATTGATTTATTCTAAAATTGCCTCTTTAGACCATTCCATCTTGCCATCTCAAAGTAACCCCTCTATTTCTTGCATCCCAGATTTGGTGAAAAGTCCTTCTTCCCCATTCCCTAAATGAGTTTGTAATTTGTACCCTTCTTCTGTCAAACTACCCTTCAATACCACAACTACTTGGTCTCTCAATTCTGTTGGCTCGTTAATTCACCAATCAAGTATTGAATACTTTCCTTATGTAAGTCCCTGGCCAAGCCCTGGTGGCACAAAGATAAACAAAACACTATCTGTTCTCAAGTAGTTCACTCTCTAGGGGCAGAATTACAATGGAATGGGAGGCTGAGTGGGCCTGAGCCAAGCCAACCAGAAGGTGATTTGGGCTCTAGGAGAACAAGCAGAGCATGTGGGTTTCACTCAAAGGAGGACCTTGTATTGATCAGAGTTCTCTGCAAACAGCAGAAGAAAATTCTGGCTTTTTTAAGCACAGGAGGGAGGGGTTGGATTATTGGAATGGCTTTGGGAAGCTTCGAGAGATCAAAAACAGGCCTCAGAAAACTGGGAGCAAAGTCTGTTCCTGGTATTTGAGGAGCAGGAGTTGTTCTCAGAGTGACTGCTCAGTTATTCCTGGTCCTTGGATCATTCCACTTTAAGACACAGATTCCAAAGAGTCTTGTTTGCTGGACCTCAGTTCACCTCTTTTCCAGTAAGACCAGACCACCTTACAGGCTGGTCCATTAGGGGATAGACAGTTCCTTAAAAATTTAAAAAAAAATCAGGGGGCTGACATTAAAGCAAGAAATCACTGCCAAAAGGGAACATAACAGATGTCCACAAGAGGAACTAGAATAGGCTGGGAGGGTGGAGAAGACTCCTCGGAGGAAATGGACAAGAGCAAAATTTTAAAGAAAAGTAAGAGTGTGGTAGATGTAAGAGAAAAGCGGAAAGGAAGGTGCTCTTAACAGCAGGGATCAAAGCACAAACCAAGCCCTGAGGATAAGCTGGAATACTTTACTGAATGACAAGAAAACAGTGGGGAGGAAGGGGGGGGGGGGGTATAGCTGGGAGCCAGATTGTGGAAGGGACCCCTTGCCTTTGATGTAATGGCACAGGGCATAGGAAAGATGAGAGAAAACCACACGAAATTAAACATAAGACTCTGTGTGTCAGCAACGTAAGAGGCAGGCAAGAAATAAGGCAGGGGGGATAATAAGCATAAAATGATGTACAGTGCCAAGCACATGATTAATGCTTAATAAGTATTAGTCCCATTATCATGACAATCTGTAAAATGGGATATATCAGTACCTTCTTCATAGGTCTGTCTGAGAACTCAGGGAGCTAGGGATGTGAAGCGGATGACATAGAGCAAGTATGTTTCGTTTGTTCCCTACCTCCATTTCCATTCTTGCAGTCATCTCAGTCAAAATGATTGAAAATAGCCACATGACCTAAGGTGATTGTGCTTAGAAAGAAGCAAAGAGAATGAGGGACTGAGGGGAGCAGTTAGCGTAGGGCATGAGAACGGAAGGAGTCTAAAACTCGCAGGGGTCTGAGGTGGGAGACTGAGTAGATACTGGCATTATTCACCAAGACAGGAAAGGTGAAGGCAAGGAGACAGGCTTGGTTTGGCATTTGGAGGGTAAACTAGGTCAGTTTTGGGTTTCAGATGGCAGAGAGCTTCCGTGGGTGGTGGTCCTGCGTGGCTCTGGCCTCTCCTCTGCTACCAGTGTGCATGGAAAGTGAATGGCCAGGGTAGAGACTATTGTACAGGGCACGGAACTTCAAACTCACAATGATGGTACCAAGTTCTATGACCTGATCTGATATAAACCATGTTTAGCCTTATCCTCAAATCCTTTTAGGACACTGCACTTCCGAGGCACGCCATCTCCTCTTCATTTAAATTCCTCTGGAAATCTCCCATTTGATGGTGTCTCTAATAAATAAACTCTTTCCAAAAGGAAAAGAGGAGGAAATTAAAACAAAAACAAACTCAGAGATCTTTTATGTCTAAAAAGAATTTCCCCCTAAATACCCGGGGTTTCTAGTATATAGTTTCCAGTTTCCAAGTCCCTTAAAACTAGTCAGGAGGACCTGGATCCTTCTGTGGCTACAGAACCATGTCCAATCTCAGCACTTGACACACAGTGATGAATCAAAGAATGGAGGGGGAGACAGATTGGAACTGTTACTAAGCCCAAGGAGTAGGTTTTTGTTTTGTGTGTGTGTGTGTGTGTGTGTGTGTGTGTGTGTGTGTTTTTAACTTATGATATGTTTCAGATTATACAACATCTGCCTGTTTAAATTTCAGCTGGGGAAATTTTTTCCTGCTCAAAAGATTTCCTGATTTGTTATAATAGTAACTGATGTTTCCCTGTGCATTCTAACTTTTTTTCCCTGACTAACTTTACATTTGAAACTGGGTGTTACAGAGGCTGAGTGATTTGCCCAAGGACACAGGATGATTGCACAAGTTAGAAGGGACTAAACGCTGGGGCTCTTGACTCCTAGTGCAGTGTGCCTTCCCAAAGCTCTCTTCCCTGTATTTGGTTGGATCCTTTCCTTCTCAAAGGACAGACCCTCATCAGAGCACACACCCTGCTAACAGGCAGCACAATCAGTGAGGAGGCTCTTCACATCCACCTGCTCACTCATCCAGAGAATATACTGAGCTATTCAGGCAGTGCTGATTACAAAGGTCAGTAGTCGACACGTGGCTGGAGAGCTTTGCAGAGCGATAATCAGGTGCAGGCTCTTTCTTCCCTCTGAGAACTTCCCAGTTTGATCAGGGTAACACGTTCAAGGGTGTGAGTTGACCTCTTAGAGTACTATAGTTTTGTGTTCACGATACTCATCTTTTAGAAGTATCTGAGAGCCAGAGATAGAGCAAGTGATAGAATTAGAGAGGTTTAGCATTGCAAGATAGCAGAGAAAGAAAGGGGGGAAAAGCAAATCATTTCAATTTATAAGTAAGGAAACTTGGATTTAGGCCAATGAAGCTGCAGAGCTGAACAGAGGCAGGTTTGGTAGTAGAATGCAAGCCTCTTGACTCCCTGACCAGTGGTGTTTCCTCACATCATATGGCATATGGTTGCAAAGGATAAACCAAGTCACTGCATTCATTTCTCACTAATCAAGTCAACAGGAAAACTTAGGTTTAACAAATAACACATTGGAAACAGCCCCTCAAGGCACCACTCCAAAGCTGGTCTGAGAGTCTAGGAGGCTGTGATCCCAAGTTCTGAGTCAAAGCCATCCCGATGACTCACATTTCAATGCTGATCCTCCTGGGCATCTCCTCGTATTTGTAGGAACCATGCCAAACAAACATATGGGCAGGCTCAGTGCAGACCATAAACCAGAAAGCCTGCTTCCGTCAAGCTTATCTGGGGCCTCGAGAGTAGTTGCCTGTCACAACTGATTAATATATATAAATATGGCCCTTCTATTCACCTGTACCTGCTTTAGAACAAGGCTGAGTAGGCAATTGCCTATCATGGTGTGACTTAAAGAAT
This sequence comes from Neomonachus schauinslandi, assembly GCF_002201575.2. Lineage (NCBI taxonomy): Eukaryota > Metazoa > Chordata > Mammalia > Carnivora > Phocidae > Neomonachus > Neomonachus schauinslandi. The sequence goes on along the minus strand of NC_058416.1, from coordinate 28,866,064 downwards.
ATACATTCTTGCCCTAACACACACACCCCCACCAGTATCAAATCAAAGTATATCAAAGTTCAAATTAGAAATGTGGTTTCTTTTATTCTTAAAAGGTCTTTGTCTTTTAAGAACCACCTGATGAACAGAGAAAGGAAATAAGATGCATCTAGTAGAGTAGAGGCTTCTGGGCAAAGGGTAGATAGCAATGCAAAGGGACATAGATGAGTACCAAAAACCACATTCATAGGTTTCAACTGTTACTAATTTTTATTAAGCACTTAATATATGCCAGATGCCAAGCTAGGTGCAGGGAAAACAAAGATAAATAAGGTATAGTCTCCGCTTTCAAGGCTAAAATTCTCACAGCTAAACAGAGGGGAAAGTTGTAAACCTAATAAAATGTTTTAATGGTTATACACTCATAGTGCTACTCAGAGAAAATAGATGAGGGCCGCCTAAAAATGCCCAAAGAACAGTTTGTACCTGAGGAAGGGATGCTTGAACTGAGTTTTTTACAAATGAGGAGAAGCTCACCACAAAACAAGACCAAGAGCACATTTGAGGCTGAAGGAGCAACCTGCACAAAGGCCCAGAGTCAAACTATACACTAGATCTTCAGGAATAGCAAGCAATTCTGAATAAGTATAATGACAACATCACACTCATTTTTAGGGTGTTGAATAATCTGGTTTGCCCTGGACTGCGGGAAATCTTGGAGAATGAGACTTTTAGTGCTACAACCTGGAAAGTCCCTGCTAAGCTAGAATAAGTTAGTCACCCTACAGATGATCATGAGAAGAAGGATTCACATGTTGGGGGAAAAGTAGCAAAGCAAATTGCATTGACCAGGAGCCAGAAGCCCTGAGATCAGCCTTGACTCTGCCACTACTAGAAGCCTTCCTGAAATCAGTTTTCTAACCTGAACTGTGGCAAAGGTGCTGTGATATAGTTCAAAAGCTCCATCATTCTGAATGTCTGAGGAAGTTCCCAAAGAGCAAAGTTAGGTGAGTTCTGTGAGGGCAAACCTACACAGATCCCATGAAGCCTTCTCCGGGAGCAAAAAGAGCCCTCAGGAGATAAAAATCTGAGAGAGAGACCACCTACTGCTACATGGCAACCCATGGTGGCCGTGACGATGACTGTCTTCATGCCTCTTGTTCAAAAGTAGCCTCTTGAGGTACTAGTCACTGGTTTGTAGCCACCCATCAAAATGATTTAAAAAGTCATCAGTCCCTGTTTGTCATGACTATTTACATGTATATTAAATTGTAACGACCTGCAGCTGCCAGTCTCCATTGCACTGAATCTTGCCACAAACTTTGTTTATTCACTCATCCATTAAACTAACAGATTATAATAACACATTTGTTATTTAGAAAAGAGAAAATTGCGGTACCTGAGCTATTACCTCATTTAGATGATTAGGTGACTTAGGTGATTACCTCATAGAATTACAAAACTAACCTAAAAACTAGTATTACTTTTGTAGTTTTTATAGACCAGGGCTAGAATTACTGAATAAGCTGCAGACTTCAGTGCAGTTGTACAGACCCTTTATCCATATTAACCCCTAAATTCCAAGAATGAGTTATATCTATACCACAGCTTGACTATAGACAAAACATAAAAAGAGTGACCAAATTCAGTCAGAGAAAAATAAAAACTGTCACTACTTGGGAGGGTTAGAAGAAGACCCATGGAGTGGAATCATGGGAGCACAATAACTGGCTGGCTAACTAAATTTAGTGCTTCAGGGTCTTATCCAGACAATCTTCTTCTATGTGAATATTAGGAATCCAAAACATAATGTGAGCTTCTAAACTGCATTTTGTATTTTCTGGATTTTTAAGTTTCTCATATACTTCCACAGTTGGGAGATCAGCCCTGCAATCCTTGCACAAGTTCTAAAAAAATAATCAGTTCCATTTCCAACCCCAATGATTGTTCTCAGCTTCACAGCTTGTAGTCTCTGCCAGGAAACGAAGCAAACATTTCCTCTTTCAAAGCAGGTGCAGCAGCCTGACAATAATCCAATAAAAAACCTATTAGCTGGGTCTCCATGACACTCCTGGTATCCATGGGACCCACAATATCTTTAATGTAGATAATAAATCCAGACCATTTCCTTCCACAATTGCTCCCAATATGGCTCCACTCCTAGGACTGTTCCACTAACCTTTTGTTTCTATGTTTTCTCATGAATGCTGAATCACTCTCTAATCTTTGCCATGAAACACGTGCAGTCCCACTCAATGAAACAGATCAATCTGCTTGTGTTAGCCAATTGCAATTGCCTACTGGGCCATATCTGTAGATTGCAAATAGCAGGCCTAATACTGACCAAGTTGTAAATTATCAGTCATGGCTTGGCGGTTAAGTGATGTTGGGTAAAGAGAGAACACAGGGGAGGTTTGTGGCCCTTGGAGTCTCTGCATATATCCCTGAGTAACCCCACACATGTAAACTCCAGAACACATCATTATGCTAAATAAAAATTCAAGGAAAAGATGTTCCAATTCATCCCACATAATGCCTTTCCTTCAATATTCCTGTTATCTTGTCTCATGTCCATTCAGAAATCTTCTATAGCAGGCTATACTAAAAGACCAAAACTTTCCTCCACTTGGGATTCAAGACTTTCATCCTTAGGACCCTTTCATATATCCAACACCATCTCTTATTGCCTCCATATAAACACTGTTTAAAGAGGCAATGTGCCTCACTGTTGAATATGCATGATGCTTATGGTCTTCTCCCTTCATTTGCTAGACTTAATCTCCATCAAGGCAGGAGGCAAGTTTGTCTTGGTAACTCTCATATCCTTAACACCTAGCACAGTTACTGGTATCTAGTACACATTTAGTAAATATTTATTGATACGATAAATTAATTTGCTAATGAGCTTTTTCTCTAAAATAAGTGTTCTGTTCCTTATCAATATTAATTTTTCTAGTCCCTAAGACCCTGCTCAAATCTCGACCCCTCCTGAAAGATTATCCTAGGCTATCTTGACTATACTGACCTATTTTCATCAAAGTCCAATTATGCTGCAGAAATCATGTTTAACTCTTGACTTGGAAAATGTTCGAAATTTAGTATTTGCATGGACCAACACTTCATTTTTTATAAATGAGAAATTTAAAGTCCAAGAGAATGCATCACTTGTACAAATTTACATAGTACATCACAATCAAGACAGGAATCAGGCATGTGTTTTTGCACAATCTCAACTCTGATCTTGTCTGTACCAGGAGGCCATTATTCCTCAGAGGCTTATTAAGTGTTGACCCCTCCATGTGCACAGCTGTGGTAGTTTTCATTCAATATATGATAAATATTGTTAAATGGCATATTTGTTCTCAAATATAAAATTGTGAGCTCTAAACAATAGAAGAGTGTGAGGTCAACCCTGGATAATATAAAAAGTTGTTTAGTTTGTCTTTGTTTCATGTTTAATGAAAAATTAAAGTCACCTCAGATTTGTGATGACTTATCTTAAACCAACAAAAACATCTGGGTAGGTATTACATGTCTTGCAAGCTATATCAAATCAACGGCCTCTCAGAATCAATAGTTCTCCTGGGAGACCATGTCCATTCACCAACTCTTCTTCAAAATGTAACTGAAGTATTGTAATAAAAACCTGAATAATGAGGAAGAAGGGAGGAAGGAAAAGGGGGTTCCATTTTATGAGATGAGAAAAACAACCTTCAAAAAACTCTACTGCGCATATCATCTAACCTGGAGGAAGGTGTCAAAAAAGACATAGGAGGTCTTGTCCTCCTCAGTGCATGTTCTCATGGAAAAAGTACTACATAATAAGACTGTGTACCAAATCCCAAACCTAGCTCCATGATAAATGGGTTGGTGGGTAGCCTTATAATGATCTTAGCATAACTGAATGTTTCTGATAAATACAGAAAAGATGGTGGCTGTGCCTATTAACAGCTCACCACTATCCATTTCCTCTCCTCCTGAAGAGGCAGGTAAATTATGTTTCTGAACCTACCTTGCATTTATTAGTGGTAAATTTGACTGAGTTCTATGCCCATGAAATGGAAATAATCTTTGCTACCTCCTATCTAAAATCTAGTCATTGAAAACTGCTTTACATATTCTCTTCTACACTCTTCCCCTCCCGACTGATGGTAACACCAGACCAGTCTTAGAAGCTATGGGCTGAAGATGGCAGAGTTGACATTAACCTGAGTCCCTGAATGACAGTGTAGAAAAGAATCACCCTGACAACCTAAACATAGCCTTTAGACAATTATTATTTAATCCACTGAAACTTAGGGGGGCTATTTGTTACTGAAGCTTACTATACCCTAACCAATTAAAAAAAAATCATTCCCATGTTACAAGATTGATGTGAAGCACAAATTTACTTTGAAAATCACACAACTAGGATATACAGATCGGATGGGGTATTTTGTCAAAACTACACATAAATTGTCCTTTACCCTGACTTTGCATGATTTTCAAAAGAAAAAGAAAGGATACCAGTATATTTCTATATTTCTATACTTGTATTACTGTAAAACTCCTTACACTGATACGCAGGAATAGAACTTTTTTAAAAAACATCTAAAAGGTCTTAATGTTAACTATACTGGTATTAAAATAAAAAACTTCATTGAAAAATCTAAAATGTCTCAGGTAGTGCATATAAAATCTTTCATTTTTAAAAAATGACTTCAGGAATAAATCAGATTTTTAAACTGGAATTATATAAGAATTTCTCCAATCTTTATTCTGATTGTCTAGTTTAAATCTGGCCAAAAGAAAGAACTAGACTGCAAAGATCTAATCAAAGAGTTTGTGCATATAAATGCTTCAAGACATCATCACCATTCTCTATAGCCACTAGACTTTGACAAGGGAGAAAGAATTCTCAGTTCTTCAGAGAATGTGAGTGCATGAAATAAGACTGACAATATTTTTTTTTCAGTTTATACCCTTACTTGTAAATGAATGATGCATTCCTAATCAGATCCTTCTAGAAGGATCTAGAAGAATAATTTACCAGGCAACACAATGATAGCTCATAGTCTAAAAAACATTCTCAAATTTTCCGTTTCAGTCAATGGGCATCACATCACTATCAGGCTTAAAATTTCAATCTAAATCTTGCCAATCGTTCCTAGCTCTACACTATCTCTGAGTTCCATCATTTATCTTCCATTTTCAATATCCAACACCCCAGATAAACCATTTAAACTCCATTTCTGAATTCCTAAAACTAAATATTCTTAATTGCTCTTAGCTCAAATACTTTCTCTCTAATCCATCTACCAAAGCAGGTGCTCTAAAATACTGTTGTATCATATAAAAAGAGTAAGAATGGGGCACCTGGATGGCTCAGTGGGTTAAGCGTCAGACTTGATTTCAGCTCAGGTCTTGATCTTAAGGTCATGAGTTCAAGCCCCACCCAGTGTGGAGCCCACTTGAAACAATAACTATCTTTTATTAAACACTGAGCACTGGAATCTATGCTAAATACTGTACATGTATTACTTTATTCCTGCAACTACTCTATGTGGGTTATTTTTCATTCCACATAAAAAATGAGTAGACTGTCTTGGAGAGGTTAAGTAACTTGTCTTTCCTTGTAGCCTTTAGTGGTAGGGACAAAATTCAGACCCTGACTTGTCTGACTTGAGAGTCTGAAATTTTGGCCATTATATTATAATGCCTTTAGAATAATAATAAAAAGTCCCTTAATCCACTTGTTGGTCTTTAAGTAAAAACTTCTCTCTCAACTCCATCCTTTCCTGTCTCAGGGAATTCAAAAGAATTCTCTACTATGTGTGGAAACATATTCTCATTCTTTAGCAAAATTCAAACCTGCCCATAGTATGCCCCACAGACATCTCTTTGGCTACATTAAATAGTCATTTCAACGCAACTTTACTACTTTACTATGTGAGTGGGTGGGTGGGCAGATAAGCGGATAGATGGATAACCATTCCCTTATATCCCATACAGCAAGGTTGATCACCTCATGATCTCCTTGTCCAACAATCTTCCTTTTTTTCCTGTCCTTGCAATTTTCTTTCTCCATTCTGCTCAGACCTCAGATTCACACATATACACACTTGCCTGCAAGAGTCCAAAAATATTTATTGAACATCTATCACCTACTATGAGGCAGGGTCTCTTCTAAGCTCTGGAAAAACAGGTGTGGACAAAGCTAAAAGAGTTCCTCCCCCAATGAGCTTTCATTCTGGTAGGACTAACCAGTATCTTGATGTTATTCATAGATAACTTGAAGCTCAGAGAACTTATGTAGTATCTAAAGTAATGGAAATCAAAACTGAAAGATAAGAATATTAGTGATGATTCAAAGACATGTGTATGAGAATTAGTCCTTGGATAGGAGGGTACAAGAGAAACTAAAAATCCTTGTAAGCTTTTAATTCTTTGATATTAGAAATTGGGGAGTTGCCATTTATGGGTGAGAGCTAACACTAGTAAAGTAGAGTCTATTCCCCCTTTATTTATTATACATCCTAGATTAATTTTCTGGTGAACTACCATTCTAATAATATTCTTTCTATGCTCAACAAACTTAATTTTACTATATTTTTCTCCAAATGATCATTGTCTGTGTATATCCAATGTACCCTCCAAAAACAATAATTTGCCACTACTGAGAGTAAATTATTGTCTTTTTTCTTTTCTAGTTGAATATTCATGGAGAGTTTGGCTAGCAAACTCAAGTTACAAAATTTTAGTATACATAATTTAGTACAAGGAACAAAAAGAATTATAGGCATTGCCCAGAGTTTGTAAGACTATTGTTGCTGTTTCTATTGTTTTGCAAAAGTGATTACAAGTTTAGAGATTAACTTGTAGCTCATTCTTATTATCATTTTTAAAAACTTTGTTTTTGTATACATTTCAGTTTGTAGCATAAATCTGGGCACCTAGTATGTGCTTAATAAGTACTCATCACTGTTGTTTTGGAGAATCTTTACTTCAGTTTATAAATGCAATATTACTTCTTCCTCAAGAAGGGTCGAAGCCTCTTAATAACCACTCTCACTTTACAAACAGAAAATGTGAAAATAATCAATGTACGGTTGGAAACAAATGCACTTTACTGTGTCTCAAATATGTAGTTAAGAATGGAAGATGAAAATCTTGTTATTTTACTCCTATCCACCCACCCTCTAAACCACTTCTTCCTTCATGGCCCAGAAAGAAAATAAATGCTTCTAGTTGTTTCATGCTTTGTCCAGTTGAGGTTAAATTTCCCTTAAGCATGTATAGTGTTTCATGTGTTCCTATATGGTTTCTTACCTATGACCACATTTTGCTCTTATAGTAGCCCCAGGAGATAAGTAGGCAAGTATTTCTATCCCCATCGTGCACAGATAAGTTCCAAGTTCAAGGATCTTGCCCAAAAGCACACAACTGGGTATTGGCAAATCAGGTCTCCGGATATACTACCCATCCATCTTCTTTCTCCTAAACCAGGTAACCTCTGAGGCTGGACTAACATTTTTCTCAATTAAAGCTATCTACATTAATTACAGCTGTTTTCCAAGTACGTGGATGGGGTAGTGAACAGCTGTTCTTAACCTTAAAGAGGAACAAGAGCACAACCACAGAGAAGGACAACAGGAAGCATCTTTCAGGCAAATTACAACTTGAGGCCAGGCCTGCATCTGCTGTGACAAATAGAATAGGGGATTGGGTGATTACCTATGATGTTAATCCCTGTAGATGGCCTCTCTCCCTAATCCCCTCAAATCATTTTGTCCTTAAGAACATTTCTTTCCTTCTCTTACCCTCACATTTTCTGGCTAATTATATGGTAAATACTGTGAGGGCAGGGACAGGGTCTTCTATGTCGCACATAACTAGACTGACTGGCTCAATTGGTGCTAATGAGCATAAGGGTGTCATTCAGGGTCACAGAAGGGGAAGAAACCATCGTGGGGCTCTACTGGAATCTGTCCAGGGTTCTGTTTACAAGTGCTACTGGGTAGGTGTGGATGGTCCTTAACATCTTTTCTCAATTTCCTAACAGGCCACATTCAGTCTGTTTTTCAAGGTTCTACTTTCCACCTTCTCCATGAAGTTTTTCCTGAATATGCCAAGTCAATTTCCCACTTTAATTGAATCTCTTAGACTATGAATGACTTTTTAGCTTTAATTCATATCCTACCCCTTTGCAATGCTAAAGGAAGTCAGGGAAGGTGCTGAGCAATGTGGATTTGAGAAGCCAGACAAGGCCTCATGGCTCACTGGGGACCTGCCATAGACTTTAGTGGATGAGTAAAAGATGCAGAGAGGAGGAGGGAGGAGAATATCATGGAGAACCACTCAAGCAAAGATATTGACCCGACCTCTGTTAGGCATCAACAAAGGGGTTGAGGTCTATTCCACCATCACTACCCTAAATAAATCCAGATAATGTCTATGAACAATCAAGAAACGGTATTCATTTGGTAAAAGCGTTTCAAAGTAAGGATTCCCAGGTTCTCAAGAGCAATGCTGAATGTGATACTAAGTTATGTGGCTTTGGAAAATCAGTTAAACTTTCTAGGCCTCAATTTCATCTTCAAAATTGAAATAATGATGCTTCTCTTTCTGCTTTCTTAGGATGAAGTTGAAGACAAAGGCCAGATGAGGTAATATATGTGAAATACTGCGAAAAAGCACTGGAGCAAATGTAAGGAATTATTATCTAATTTGGCTACTACATTGAAAGAGGACATAGCTCTCTGAAGATATGTGTGCCATCCATGTGAGTCACTGTTTTCAACCCTCCTTCACCCAGAGCAAAGCTTCTGCATGTAAAATCACCAGGTAGGTGTAATCAGGCATGACTGCAGATGGTTCTCTTCCCCCTTTCTTTCTCTTTCACCTTCTAGGATTTTGGATCTAAGTAATGCTCAGAAGAACCAACTTGAAAATATCTACTTGGAGCCACTCTGTATCTCTTTTCTGATATAAGAAATACATTTTAATTTTCATTGTTTCTCAGTGTCTAACACAGAAAGAAGTGCTGTTTAATAAAATTTGATGAATGAATGAAGTTGCAAACCAGCAAAGACTTAGGATTTATTCATTAATTAATTTGGTAATTTATACCAAGAATGTATCCAGGTCATTTAGGAAATGGCTCCTCTTTCTTGTGATTTAGATCCACTAGTTAATTGGTTTCTCTGCCTGGCTGATTGTCAGCCAAGACGCCTACATTGCTTATAACCAGCATGTCCATAAACAGAGCAAAGTTATTAATTTAATCTGCTTCAGTTGGTGGGCAATGTGAGGGAACCAGCCTGTGTGTACATAGTTCCCTTGGGTTGGTTTGTTTGCTGGATTACCACCTCAGAGAAAGCCAGGCTGTGTCTGTCTACACAACACCCACATGACTGTGCTATTTAGGCTAAGTAGCCAAACAACTCATTGATTCAGTGGCAAGTATCAACTGCTTGACTGAATTTCTGGTTGTCTAATGGAATGGAATGGTTAATGAACTTCGATTGGTTGATCTAATAATGGTATGGAGACAGATTCTTTTAGTATTTTTGTACAGAAAAAAAATATTTCTCTACTTGAAAAGACTAATGATGTTTTATTCACCTTCACACAAATAATTGGCCAAGGATGATATAAAAATACATTGGCTTAGCAGGCAAGAAATCTGTACTGTCATTGTCCTACATCTACCATTACCTGTTTGGCCTTAAATGTATTTCAACCTAATACCTCACCTCCTCTCCTCATCACCATACTCTAACTCACCTCTCACTTCTAGGTTCAATGTTACCTTTTGTGAATAAAAAGCTTAAGTCAATATGTTTACATTTGGGTTTAATGAACTTCTGATGATATACCCAGATTGGCCTTCATCATTACAGAATCTTTGCTTCTGTAGCCCTCAAGTATCTAACTACTTGTGACTTGTATCGATTATACACTCAATCTATTATGAGATGATCCTATCTCAGAGAAGTGAAAAACACAGGTAGGGCGCCTGGGTGGCTCAGTCGTTAAGCGTCTGCCTTCGGCTCAGGTCATGATCCCAGGGTCCTGGGATCGAGTCCTGCATCGGGCTCCCTGCTCCGCGGGAAGCCTGCTTCTCCCTCTCCCACTCCCTCTGCTTGTGTTCCTGCTCTCGCTATGTCTCTCTCTGTCAAATAAATAAATAAATAATCCTTTAAAAAAAAAAAAAAAGAAAAACACAGGTAACACTTCCCAATGATGTTGACACCTAAGCTTTATATTAGACCCTGGGCAGATATTAGACTGGTGAAGAAGTAGAGGAAAAAGGGGAAGGTTTCAGATAGAGACAGAATTATGAGCAAAGGCATAAAGATGAGTGAAATCAGAATGCTTCCATAGAAGTGGGTGCTGTTCAACTTACCTTAAGTGTAAACTGAGAGATGTGGCAATAGTTAGATCATTAGGCAGTGCCCGTGGAGTGGTGGCTCTCATATTTAGTCAACAAATAATAAGTTTTACTATTTTTCAAGACTGTTTTAAGTAATGACAAAGACCCTTACATTCACAAGCCTAGAAGTTCCTGATGACTCTAGGACACGGAATTGGTGCCAATGCGCAATGTGGTTAGAGGGGAAAAGAGGTTTGTGTTAAAGCAGGAATACTAGTTGGGAAGCTGTCATAGGGATCTAGGTGAGAAATGATGAGGGCCTACACTAAAAGGCAGTGAGGGATTATTTTGCTTGGCATAGCCATTACCAGAGAAATCACGGACAAGAACCTCCACCACTTTTCCACAGGGCGGCACAGTTCGCCCGTGCTAATTTAGGATTGTGGTAACTTAGGGTATATTTTATATTATTTATTTTTTAACCTAGCAGTTACAAAAACATGTCAGAGCTGCACACCAATTAATGAACCCCTGCAGGCTGGGCTGAAGTTTTATTAGAGGCTATAGGAGATCTGACGGCATGGCAGCCAAAGGGAGGCCTCTGGTCCCACAGTGGAGTCCTCAGTGGTCAATGTCCTTGGCAAGCTACTTCCCTTGTTAACACAAGCACGGATCTCAGCTGTGTGTTCCAAGAACTGTCAAGCTGGGACTGTTCCCCTGGCTTTTACAAGCCATCTACGTGTGTTCTCAAGAGAACCTTCTCAACATGGTACAAAGTCAACAGCAGATCTGGAGGGAGGCAACTTCTGTTTGAGCCTCTCCTGCTCACTGACCAGCCCTATGATGGTGGGTAAAGCCTGGAATCTTTTTACACCTCAGGTCCTTCCTCTATAATATGTATGAAACTCCCACAGCTACTCTACAGAGTTGGAAAATAAAGTTTTCTTCTGGATCTGGGCAAACAAGATTGCATGTGAAAAACCTATTCCAACGATAAAACATTCTACACATGCTCACTTGTAGTATTGTTATATAAGTGCTACACGATGTTTTAGTTCTCTGTTTCTGAACAAACCACCCCAGAATTTAAAGGCTTATACCAACAGATTTAGTATCTCTTTCAAATCTGTAGGTTGGCAACCTAGATGATTTTACTTTTGCTGGTTGCGATCAGTTACATGGCTACAATATCTGATGGCTTGTCTGCAAGTTGGTGCCAGGTGCCATCTATCATGCCTCTTCCATCAGACTTCGCACCCTGCAGTAGGAAGGGTTATTCAGAACATGGGGATTTTAGGGCCCCAAGAGGGAAACTGGAAGCTGTGAGGTCTCTTAAGGTTTAGCCTCAGAAGTCATACAACATTACTATGCCATATTCTATTTATCAGTCAAGGCAAAACACAAGGTCAGCCCAGTTTTAAAAGGGAGGGAAAATATATTCTACCTCTCAATGGGAGGAGTGGCAAAGTCATGTTGCAAAGGATCATGGGAAGAACTGTTATAGGCATCTTTGAAAATAATCTACCACATAGGATAAAAGGAACAACATGTTATGGCCAGGACCAAACACACGGCTCAGGGGCAATCACAATCTCGGCCTAGCACCTCATTTTCGGCTTCTTCTTATGACTCTTCAGATCTACAAACACCTAGATTACAACCCCTCTCCACAAGTCCTTCCAGAAATCCCAGAGTCCTAGATTGACATTATTTTTTCATCTTTTTAAGATTTTATTTATTTGACAGAGAGCGAGAGAGCACAAGCAGGGGGAGCAGTAGAAGGAGAGGGAGAAGCAGGCTCTCAGCTGAGCAGGGAGCCTGATGTGGGGTTCGATCCCAGGACGCTGGAATCATGACCTGAGCTGAAGGCAGACGCTTAACCATCTGAACCACCCAGGCGCCCCACATTTTTTCATCTTACCTAGGAATTTTTAAAGCATAATTTAAATAGAAAAGAACATATAATACAATGGTCTGTCCCCTTGTTTCCATTTCTGACACTACTGAAAATTAATGAGAACCAGTCAAAGGCATCAAACTTGCCCAAGCTTGAAGTCTTACCCAGAAAATTAAAACTATAATGCCTAAATCAAGAAGAAATCTTTAGGTAATAGTAAAAATAAACTTCCCCTTCTGATCACCAGCCCCAGGAGAATCCTTGACATGCCCATAAGACAACAAGTGCTAAGCTGATTCCCCAAACTCTGCTTGGGTTATTAGTGGTATCTCCCCTGAGCATACTCCCTCCATCCTCTGCAAATTTCCAAGGTGTCACTCTATGCCTCTCCACTACCCTCCCAGGCACATCTACTGTTGATAGAGAACTCAACTAAATTCAGATATTCCTGGCAAGCCCTTTCAACCCTAACCTCCCACACTATAAAACCTCAGAAAAATGTTATGGTGTGAATGTTCTTGTCCTTTTTCTTCTGGCCTCCTAGCTTTTCAGCTTGTCTTCTATCCCTGGCTGTAGCTAATCTAATAAACTAACCTAGATTAAGAAGTTCCTGGACGATACTAGCTGCAGAAAGCTAGCCTCCTCCAATAGCATTTACTTTTTTTTTTTTTTTACTTAGCAGGCTTCAAAGCTCTAAATCAAAGAATGACAGGGACAGAGATTGGGACATCATTGCAGCTGGGATGGGAAGTATTTTGGAGGAAGACACTGTGAACTTTAGTTTATACTTTTTAAACACAAGGAATGCATGGTTTAAAAAAAAAAGTGTGCTATCCATATAAGAAAAGCATCTTATAAAATATTTTTTGTAGAAGCTAAGACATTTTGCTCTTAATATTGGTATCAGTCAACTTCCTTATAATGAAAACTCAGCTAACCGAAGGCCTCCATGCTCTATAGGAACAGCCATTGAATTCAAACTTAGCACCACACCATTTAAGCCTGACTCAGGATCTGTTGCCATGGATTTGGGCACCTATTAGTTAGCTTTCTGTGAAAGAAGCTAAAGACTAGAAGAGCCACTGGCCTTACCCACACAGGGAGTTTAGTATGTGATGGAGAAGGGAAAGGGGAGGGTGGTGCTCTTCACTTAAGACTTCTTCCACCAACTGCATGCCTCAAAGCCTGTAAACCCTACCGCTCAAGATTCATTCTGTTGAGTTTTTAAATTCACTATTTCTCTATTAAAAGGAACCAGGTAGGGGCACCTGGGTGGCTCAGTTGGTTAAGCAGCTGCCTTCAGCTCAGGTCATGATCTCAAAGTCCTGGGATCAAGCCCGCATCAGGCTCCCTGCTCAGTGGGGAGTCTGCTTCTCCCTCTGCCCCTCCCTCCCACCCCTGATCATGCTCATGCATGCTTGTGCACTCTCTCTCTCTCTCTCTCTCAAATAAATGAAATCTTAAAAAAAAGGAACCAGGTGAAATATGAAGCTATTTCTGATCCACATCTTCAATAGACCGTATTCTATCCAAACCTTCAGCTGGGACCAGGGCTCTATGGTAAAAGGCTGTAATTCAGAGACTCAAGGAACTTTAATTAGCTAAAGGACTTCCAGGGACTGTGGACTCTTGATATAGCCCCAAAACTTCTGTGTCTACACCAAACTCCTTATTTTTGTCTCTGTGGCGACTGATAAGAGACATTTAAACTCATGCAGGTGTGCTTTTCTGGAGGAAAGGCCTCCCCTTTCATCACATTCCTTATCAGGGCCTTGATTAAAAAAAAAAAAGTTTAAAGTGTTGAAAAGATGCAGGATGGGATAAGGGATACAAAGTGCTTCAGCAGTGGTTGAAGTGGCAGGTGAAGGGAGGGGAGCAAGTCTGAACAGGAAGACAGAGAGCCCTCAAGATTAATTGTCCTGTGGTCACAGCTTGGCTGTAGGCTCAGAGTGGCTTTTAATCCAGACTTTGCTCAGCAGTGATCCAGACCACGTCCCAACCTTGAAGCTTCTCTAAAGTATCCTCAGAACCCCTACCCCAAGAGGTATCAGGGCCCTTGCTCCTGGGATACCATGGCACATGACCTCCCCTAACTGGTTTGCCCACAGTTTAGAGTCTCTCATGAAAAGCCTACACTATGTACTTGGGCAGGGGAATAACTTCATTCCTCATCTACCCCTTCCTCTCTTTACCTGAAGATTCAGGATACAGAAAAGCCTTTTTTGTTGCTACATGGACGAGGAAGAGCAAGGATCTGGTTCAGGCCTGAGGGAGCCCATGAGCACACTGTTCTAATAGCTTGGCTCTGGCAGGGAGAGGACAAGCAGGGGCTGGGATAGATGGGTTAGACCTAATGACCAGCTTCCCCTGAAGAAGCGGCCACAATAAAGCCATGCCATTCACAGGAAATATTTCCTTGCTTATTCCTGCTTTTTGGTTCCTGTGGGTAGGTGCAAAGAGTAGCCTTTGAAGAGTTTAAAACTCATCCACCTCAGGCAATCAGGCACACACCCACATAGACAGAAGTGGTACCTGCAGCCAGATTTATCTTGGCCTTATGCCTCACCCCAGTGCTTCCACCTGCCTCTATCTCATAATCCCATACATAACAAATATCTATATTATACCACCAGAAGTATCTTCCAGTTGTATTTTTCTCCTAATAGTATACAAACTATACACACCACATGCAAACTGCTTGATTCTGTGGCATTTTCTTGGTGGTAGGGACAGATCTTTAAAAGATGCTCAGAAGATAATTAAACAGCCAGGTCAGTGTTCCTTAAAGTGTGTTCATAGTGCTCTGTGATTTATGACTTCCATGGAATGTTTATTTAAAAAGACTTTATGTTAGGGGCGGAACAAGATGGCGGAGGAGTAGGAGACCTGGATTTCGTCTCCTCTCAGGAATTCAGCTGGATAGGGATCAAACCATTCTGAACACCTACAAACTCAACAGGAGATCGAAGAAAAGAAAAGCAACAACTCTCTCATCAGAAAAGCGACCACTTTCTGGAAGGTTTTTTCTGATTTGTTTAGAGTATATTTTCTGTGGACGTTGTTACTCTGCTAGCATTTTGTTCTCTCATTAATCTATTCTCCTCTGCACAAAATGACAAGATGGAAAAAATCACCTCAACAAAAAGAACAAGAGGTAGTACCGACTGCCAGGGACCTACTCAATACGGACATTAGTACATTGTCAGATCTAGAGTTCAGAATCATCACTTTAAAGATACTAGCTGGGCTTGAAAAAAATATGGAAGTTATTAGAGAAACCCTTTCTGGAGAAGTAAAAGAACTAAAATCCAACCAAGTAGAAATCAAAAAGGCTATTAATGAGGTGCAATCAAAAATGGGGGCGCTAACTGCTAGAATAAATGAGGCAGAAGAGAGAATCAGTAATATAGAAGATGAAATGATGGAAAATAAAGAAGCTGAGAAAAAGAGAGATAAACAACTACTGGATCACGAGGGCAGAATTCGAGAGATAAGTGATACCATAAGACGAAACAACATTAGAATAATTGGGATCCCAGAAGAAGAAGAAAGAGAGAGAGGGGCAGAAGGTATAATGGAGCAAATTATAGCAGAGAACTTCCCTAATTTGGGGAAGGAAACAGGCATGAAAATCCAGGAAGCACAGAGAACCCCTCTCAAAATCAATCAAAATAGGTCAACACCCCAACATCTAATAGTAAAACTTACGAGTCTCATAGACAAAGAGAAAATCCTGAAAGCAGCTCGGGAGAAGAGATATGTAACCTACAAGGGTAGAAACATTAGATTGGCAACAGACCTATCCACAGAGACCTGGCAGGCCAGAAAGGACTGGTAGGATATATTCAGAGCACTAAATGAGAAAAATATGCAGCCAAGAATACTATATCCAGCTAGGCTGTCATTGAAAATTGAAGGAGAGATAAAAAGCTTCCAGGACAAACAAAAACTAAAGAAATTTGCAAACACAAAACCAGCCCTACAGGAAATCTTGAAAGGGGTCCTCTAAGCAAAGAGAGAGCCTAAAAGCAACATAGACCAGAAAGGAACACAGACAATATACGGTAACAGTCACCTTACAGGCAATACAATGGCACTAAATTCCTATCTTTCAATAGTTACCCTGAATGTAAATGGGCTCAATGCCCCAATCAAAAGACACAGGCTATCAGACTGGATTAAAAAACAAGACCCATCGATATGCTGTCTGCAAGAGACTCATTTTAGAACCAAAGACACCCCCAGATTGAAAATGAGGGGGTGGAAAACCATTTACCATGCTAATGGACACCAAAAGAAAGCTGGGGTGGCAATCCTTATATCAGACAAATTAGATTTTAAACCAAAGACTGTAATAAGAGATGAGGAAGGACACTATATCCTACTTAAAGGATCTATCCAACAAGAAGATCTAACAATTGTAAATATCTATGCCCCTAACATGGGAGCAGCCAATTATATAAGGCAATTAATAACAAAAGCAAAGAAACACATTGACAACAATACAATAATAGTGGGGGACTTTAACATCCCCCTCACTGAAATGGACAGATCATCTAAGCAAAAGATCAACAAGGAAATAAAGACTTTAAATGACACACTGGACCAAATGGACTTTACAGACATATTCAGAACATTCCACCCCAAAGCAACAGAATACACATTCTTCTCTAGTGCCCATGGAACATTCTCCAGAATAGATCACATCCTAGGTCATAAATCAGGTCTCAACTGGTACCAAAAGACTGGAATCATTCCCTGCCTATTTTCAGACCACAATGCTTTGAAACTAGAGCTCAATCACAAGACAAAAGTCAGAAAGAACTCAAATACATGGAGGCTAAAGAGCATCCTACTGAAGAACGAATGGGTCAACCAGGAAATTAAAGAAGAATTAAAAAAATACATGGAAACCAATGAAAATGAAAACACAACTATTCAAAATCTTTGGGATGCAGCAAAGGCAGTCCTGAGAGGAAAGTATATAGCAATACAAGGCTTTCTCAAGAAGCAAGAAAGGTCTCAAGTACACAACCTAACCCTACACCTAAAGGAGCTAGAGAAAGAACAGCAAATAAAGCCTAAACCCAGCAGGAGAAGAGAAATAATAAAGATCAGAGCAGAAATCAATGAAATAGAAACTAAAAGAACAGTAGAACGGATCAACGAAACTAGGAGCTGGTTCTTTGAAAGAATTAACAAGATTGATAAACCCCTGGCCAGACTTATCAAAAAGAGAAGAGAAATGACCCAAATCATTAAAATCATGAATGAAAGAGGAGAGATCACAACCAACACCAAAGAAATACAAACAATTATAAGAACATATTATGAGCAACTCTATGCCAGCAAATTAAATAACCTGGAAGAAATGGATGCATTCCTAGAGATGTACCAACTACCAAAACTGAACCAGGATGAAATAGAAAACCTGAACAGACCTATAACCACTAAGGAAATTGAAGCAGTCATCAAAAATCTCCCAACAAACAAAAGCCCAGGGCCAGATGGCTTCCCAGGGGAATGCTACCAAACATTTCAAGAAGAATTAATACCTATTCTTCTGAAACTGTTCCAAAAAATAGAAATGGAAGGAAAACTTCCAAACTCATTTTATGAGGCCAGCATTACCTTGATCCCCAAACCAGACAAAGACCCCATCAAAAAGGACAATTACAGACCAATATCCCTGATGAACATGGATGCAAAAATTCTCACCAAAATACTAGCCAATAGGATCCAACAGTACATTAAAAGGATTATTCACCATGACCAAGTGGGATTTATCCCTGGGCTGCAAGGTTGGTTCAACATCCGCAAATCAATCAATGTGATACAATACATTAACAAAAGAAAGAACAAGAAACATATGATCCTCTCAATAGATGCAGAAAAAGCATTTGACAAAGTACAGCATCCTTTCTTGATCAAAACTCTTCAGAGTATAGGGATAGAGGGTAGATACCTCAATATCATAAAAGCCATCTATGAAAAACCTACAGCGAATATCATTCTCAATGGGGAAAAACCGAGAGCTTTCCCCCTAAGGTCAGGAATGCGGCAGGGATGTCCACTATCACCACTGCTATTCAACATAGTATTAGAAGTCCTAGCCACAGCAATCAGACAACAAAAAGAAATCAAAGGCATCCAAATTGGCAAGGAAGAAGTCAAACTCTCACTCTTTGCAGATGATATGATACTTTATGTGGAAAACCCAAAAGACTCCACCCCAAAACTGCTAGAACTCATACAGGAATTCAGTAAAGTGGCAGGATATAAAATCAATGCACAGAAGTCAGTGGCATTCCTGTACACCAACAACAAGACAGAAGAAAGAGAAATTAAGGAGTCGATCCCATTTACAATTGCACCCAAAACCATAAGATACCTAGGAATAAATCTAACCAAAGAGACAAAGGATCTGTACTCAGAAAACTATAAAATACTCATGAAAGAAATTGAGGAAGACACAAAGAAATGGAAAAACGTTCCATGCTCATGGATTGGAAGAACAAATATTGTGAAGATGTCAATGCTACCTAGAGCAATCTACACATTCAATGCAATCCCCATCAAAATACCATCCACTTTTTTCAAAGAAATGGAACAAATAATCCTAAAATTTGTATGGAACCAGAAAAGACCCCACATAGCCAGAGGAATGTTGAAAAAGAAAAGCAAAGCCGGCGGCATCACAATTCCGGACTTCCAGCTCTATTACAAAGCTGTCATCATTAAGACAGCATGGTACTGGCACAAAAACAGACACATAGATCAATGGAACAGAATAGAGAGCCCAGAAATGGACTCTCAACTCTATGGTCAACTCATCTTTGACAAAGCAGGAAAGAATGTCCAATGGAACAAAGACAGTCTCTTCAACAAATGGTGTTGGGAAAATTGGATAGCCACATGCAGAAGAATGAAACTGGACCATTTCCTTACACCACACACAAAAATAGACTCCAAATGGTTGAAAGACCTCAATGTGAGACAGGAGTCCATCAGAATCCTAAAGGAGAACACAGGCAGCAACCTCTTCGACCTCAGCCGAAGCAACTTCTTCCTAGAAACATCACCAAAGGCAAAGGAGGCAAGGGCAAAAATGAACTATTGGGACTTCATCAAGATCAAAAGCTTTTGCAAAGCAAAGGAAACAGTCAACAAAACCAAAAGACAACCGACAGAATGGGAGAAGATATTTGCAAATGACATATCAGATAAAGGGCTAGTATCCAAAATCTATAAAGAACTCATCAAACTCAATACCCAAAGAACAAAGAATCCAATCAAGAAATGGGCAGAAGACATGAACAGACATTTTTCCAAAGAAGACATCCAAATGGCCAACAGACACATGAAAAAGTGCTCAATATCATTCGGCATCAGGGAAATCCAAATCAAAACCTCAATGAGATACCACCTCACACCAGTCAGAATGGCTAAAATTAACAAGTCAGGAAATGACAGATGTTGGCGGGGATGCGGAGAAAGGGGAACCCTCCTACACTGTTGGTGGGAATGCAAGCTCGTGCAGCCACTCTGGAAAACTGTATGGAGGTTCCTCAAAAAGTTGAAAATAGAGCTACCATATGATCCAGCAATTGCACTACTGGGTATTTACCCCAAAGATACAAAAGTAGGGATCTGAAGGGGTACGTGCACCCCGATGTTTATAGCAGCAATGTCCACAATAGCCAAACTGTGGAAAGAGCCAAGATGTCCATCGACAGATGAATGGATAAAGAAGAGGTGGTATATATATACAATGGAATATTATGCAGCCATCAAAAGGAATGAGATCTTTCCATTTGCAACGACGTGGATGGAACTGGAGGGTATTATGTTGAGTGAAATAAGTCAAACAGAGAAAGACATGTATCATATGATCTCACTGATATGAGGAATTCTTAATCTCAGGAAACAAACTGAGGGTTGCTGGAGTGGGGGGTGGGGTGGGAAGGATGGGGTGACTGGGTGATAGACACTGGGGAGGGTATGTGCTCTGGTAAGCGCTGTGAATTGTGCAAGACTGTTGAATCTCAGATCTGTACCTCTGAAACAAATAATGCAATATACGTTAAGAAAAAAAAAAAGAAGAAGAAGAAGGTAGCGGGAGGGGAAGAATGAAGCGGGGGAAATCGGAGGGGTAGACGAACCATGAGAGACGATGGACTCTGAAAAACAAACAGGGTTCTAGAGGGGAGGGGGGTGGGAGGATGGGTTAGCCTGGTGGTGGGTATTGAGGAGGGCACATTCTGCATGGAGCACTGGGTGTTATGCACAAACAATGAATCATGGAACACTTCATCTAAAACTAATGATGTAATGTATGGGGATTAATATAAGAATAAAAAATAAATAAATAAATAAATTTAAAAAAAAAAGACTTTATGTTAAAGTGTTATGTGGTCAAACAAGTTTGGGAAGTGCTAGGTTTAGCAAAATTAAATAAGTTTCTTCATCATTGAATCTTCACTATATAACATGCATCATATATTTTCAAGAAGTGAAGCACTTCTCAAATGTATTTTGACCATAGAATTCATCTCACACAGAGCATTCCTTTCACTAATGTGTTTTGAATATTTTAGGAAATGCTTCAACAAAAATCAGGGAAAAGAAATTCTGCAACCAGTTCTGGCTCTAAGACTTATTCAATATTCGACCTTAGTTATCCATTGCTATGTAACAAATTACCCCAACATGTATTGACTTAAAACAGTATTTCTCACCTTGTGGTTTTTGTGTGGATCAGAAATCCAAGAGTACCTTAGCTGGAGGCTAAGGGTATGGGTCTGAGTTACCCACAGACTGCAATCAGGTGTCAGTCAGGGGGTACAGTCATCTCAAGGCTTGACTGGGAAAGAATCTCTTCTTAGTCGAATTCCTTTGGGTTGTTGGACTGAAGACCTCAGCTTCTCACTGTCTGTTGGCCAAAACCTGCCCCCAATTCTTTGCCATGTGGGCCTCTGAAGCTTGCTTTATTATAGCAAACACATGAGAAGAGCCAAAGGGAGAACAGGCAAAGGAAAATCACAGTAGTTATAACCTAATCTCAGAAATGGTGCCCTACCATGTTTGCCATATTCTATTTGTCAGAAATAAGTCACTAGGTCCAATTTACATACAGGGAAGAGATTACAGAAGAGTGTGAAAACCAAAAAGCGGGGATCACTTGAGGGCATTTAAGCAGCAGGTAATGACAGCTATTAACAAAGATTATAGGATCTTCAATCTAGAAGAATTTTAGGAGACTGTCTAATTTCCATATTAGAACTAGCACTCAGATCTTCTCAATGTTAGTTTGGTGCTTTTTCCACTACAGCAGGCTGCCTTAGTATCTACATCTGTAAAATGGGATTAGGCAGCC